>NW_026782191.1:217500-350574 GCF_031769215.1 Ylistrum balloti
AGTCAACCATAGGTATTTTTCAGACCTTGTGTAAGATCTTTGCAAGCAGATATGACAAAGACGTAGATTGTTAAGTGTTTGTCACCTATGTGTCTTTTGTATATTCCTTGAATATACACAGGTAACGGCTTATAGAAGACATAGTAGTTTGTGAATCGGGTATATTCTAAATGACTTGAACTATTTATAAAAGTCTAACAAGTTGATTATTCTTTACGTCATTTTTCTATATATGTTGGCCATGACAACTGTTTGACGGAGAAAGTAACGGATATATCAGTGTTTTAAATGTCATAATATTTCATTCTTTGCAATGCAAATCTATCATAGCACATTTACTTAATCTTTATACACATACCATAAAATAAACAAAAATTGTGATATCCGTGAAACCTCAATGAAATGTCCTTCGCTACATATCTACATATAAACTAACTAAATATTTCAGCACAAATACTGTAAATCATGCATCATTTCACCAAGGGTTTCATTATGGATCCGTTGCAACTGTGCACTCGTTAAGAGTCGGGTCTAAATAGTATTTCACTTACAAACATTTAATATAATGTTCTATTTTTCTATTATCATATTATGAAAATATTTTTTTTTTATTATTTAGACGATACAATGCATGCATTCGAGTTAAATTTTTAAGTAGAGTTTAAAACATATTTACCTCCAAGTAGACTCTTCACATTCCTTACGTAGAATGTTAGTGAAGATGACATAGCACCGTCGTCATGGTAACAAATTTCATCCCCATAAGTCTTGCATTCTCGTGTGACAGAGTTGTAAGAGAACGACAGACATTGGGGCAAGTTACACGTGATAGCGCATCCGATCTTTGACCTCCTGATCAACCTTTGTATGACTGATCCAACATGGTTCTGCTCCTTTGTCCTTAAAACAATTCTGTACTTGTCGTTCAGCATCGTTGCTGAATTCATTTGAAAGAAAACTATAATTACACTTAGCGAAAAGAGAACGCTCATATTCCAGTTTTTAATGAATTATGTTTCTTTCAAATGACAGTCTATCTGCTTAAGCATCAAACGATATTCGATCTTCTAGAATTATTTGACGCAAAACCGATATGTAGTATATGTGTGTATATCCATCTACATATATCAATATAGACGTTTCCTTTTTGTCCTGATCTATTCCAATTGAAATCTAATCTAAATAACTGCCATTTTATACTCTATCATTTACAAAACAAGATACATACGTTCCGTAATACTAGGTGCACAAATTTCTCTTTGGATACATTGAACGTCAAGAAAAGCCTTTACATTATTTAGGTACCTTTGTAAAATATTAATATTATAATTGAATGGATGGCAACCTGCCTAACTGCTAGAGTGAGGCAAGCAACTGAAGGAAGTTCAAAGTGATCGTAAGAGAAGTCAGAATATAAATGGGAAGGTGCAATGACTCTGTTACTCAATAAATTTTGTAATATTTATATATCTGATATTTAAAAACAGCATAAAGTACATAACGGTCAATATCTTAAAGATGATTTGGGGTTGACAAAAAAGTGACCGATTACAAATATCAATTCAGAAAAATAAGTTTTCCTTGTTCGGCAACCTTCAGGACAGATATTCTATGATTCCAGCATAGGGCAATCACTTGTTAAATACACACGTGTTCGGTCGACATTAAAGGACCAAAAGTAATTTCTCACCTTGATTTCAACAATCACTTTTTATATTGATTCCACATTATAACTTGTAAAAAGAAGCGAAAACAATTTATTCATATACATCCTTTATTTGCAGACATTAAAATTGGATCAGATATATATTAAACATATTAACATTCGTCAGAATAACTACCTTGATTTTTTCTATAACGAATTCAATGTTCAATCAAGCAGTATGATAAGCGTCATGATTTCAATTTCCCTCTTGTGAATTTTCCATTTCTGGATACCAACATCCATGATTCCTTAACTTATGTTTCAATGTCGCAAACGATAAGATATCCACGGTCGGGTTCCCGATATTACGACTTTCGTACAAAATGTCGATAACTGAACAAATAAAGAATGGTTTCAAGGGATGCAGGCTGATGAAGATCATGGGGAAGTTTCACAGTCGTCATCAGGAAATATTCTATTTTCTTGTGTAATATGAAGTTGGACGTATTTGATACATTTGAGAACGTGACATTACGTACTTGGATTACAAGGTTTACATGACGTGAGTCGAAGTGTCGTTGACCCAGTATCATAGAATTTGAATTTGAATAAAAATTCTGTTCACATGTCATTATTTTTCATTATTGTTTCTTTTATTTCGCACTTTCTACATAAAATCAGACGTAAATATGACAGACAATAATTAGATAAAAACGATATAATTGTTATTGAACTGATTTCCGTTTCAGTACCCAATTATAACCTATACGTGATTCAATGCCATGCATGTTTACATATTCCAAATCCGTTCGGCGGAGCTACTATTGTCAGTGATCTTATCGAATTTGTGTTCTTAGTGTTTGTACGTTTTATTATACCAAACAGATCCATTATATGCTTTGACATAATGGCCTCAATGATTGAAAGCGGTGCCCAATATCAGTTCACATTGTTTATAATTATGATTCTGTATGTAGACACTAGTGCTTTGTACAGTATTGTTCAGTAGCATGCCACTTTAAGACACACTGTTTTAAACATATCACACATCATGGTAAAATGATCCTTCCAATTACCTATATTAATGATGATATAATTGTGTCGATTTGAATTGCCAAGGAAGCTGAGAAACGGACGGGTTTCTGGTGATATGGTAGTGTCAATAGAAATAAATCCCACTCCATTTGCTATAACTGACATACGAGTGGTCTCCTGTATATGGTTCAGATAATATGTTATCACCATCTACAATGAGATGACGCCTGAACACAGCTAACTGGTCAAAGAACACAGCAAAACAATAAACACAACAAAGTCACAGATACCGTCATCATCATATCGGTTATTAACGTTGTCTATACGTTTTGAAACCAAGGTCACTGAGGCATTTGGTTTTCAGATAAATGCCATACATGTAAAAGTATGTAGACCGACATAACAAAGATAAACCAATGCAGCATAACGCTTAACAATTTACAGTCGCAATAACGATTACTCTGCAGTTAAGAGGATTCTAAAATGATAAAATAGAGATCTGAATTGGAAACAAAACATAAATAAATTGCCTAGATCGATGCCTTGATTTACCAAGGAGAGTGTTGTACCAAGCTGCATTAAAAGCGTAATGATTTCAATTTCCCTTTTGTAGTTTATCCATTTCTGGATAGAAACATACCTGCATTCCAAACGTATGGTGCTTACTTGTTGCAGTTGATTAGATATTCAAGGGTTTGTTTTGAATATCATGAATTTCTTGGAAGATGTCGGTAACTGACAGACAAATTCACAACACAGGGTTACAGAAATGCAGGTTAATGAAACTGATGGGAAAGTTTTACTGTCATAATAATATCATTAGGATATATTCTATTGGCTTTTGCGATGTAATGTTTGATGTGCTTTTCACATGTACGTATACATCTACCTGTCTCTTCCGTTGTTGTTTACCCTGTTCTCATTTGGGAACGTGACATTGCTTTCTTCAAATATTTGTACGCAGTTATCATCGATAAAGGAGATTATCCTAATACTTTTTTTTCAGGAGTTTCCAAGTATTTTTTTTTGTTTTGTTATTTTTTACGCCAATTCCCCTACATTTAATTTCTTCGTGAGATATGGAACTGAACGTGCCTGATGCTCGTTAGTTTACCTGTTAGTTATTTTATACTTTGTTCTCATTTGAGAATGTGATGTTACTTTCTTGGATTGACCAAGGTTTACATGGCGGGTGTAGTCGACAAAGCAGAAGAGGCACACTCCTCCGGAACATCTGGTCTTATTTTCCGTCTACGTTTTCGGGTAGATCTTTTTTGTTTATATGTTGCCATAGTTTTATTGAATTTGTGTTTGGATTCAGATTATGTTGACATGCCGGCATTTTCTTGTTTTAATATGTAATAAATTAATTCTACTAAGAAGGTTTCTTTTTAAAAATGCTGAGAAGGTGAAGGAAAAATTAATCTGCAATGTTTGATCCTACTGTGTGGGATTCTATAATCTCTGTTGATTCTCAATACACAGATGTAAGTATCCCTTACTTGACAAGTGTGTTGATTTCAAATGAAATTCATTTTAAACATTGTGTTCTTAGAGCGAGCCTCCTGTGAATTCAGGAAAAACAAAAACAAAAACAAAAAACACACGAAACGTTTTATACTCAACAAAATCGAAACCAATAACATATCTATTTTTGCTTCGTTCTTACTACTTGCGGCAACGAAAAAAATCTAGTTTATTACTTACTTCTTATCGCTACCTTAGCTAAGGGTCTTCCTACTCATCAAGTACATATATGCAAATAATTTACATTTTATTTTGATTTATGACGTCATATTAGGTACTAAAAATGAATGACGTGACTGTTATGTAATGGAGGAGAATGAGATGTTTACAAAAAATATAATACCTGTAATTATCTCAGTTTTTCCTGATACTTGTTTGGACAGAGAGGGAATTAATGATATATAATTGTATATTTCTCTAGAATGTAAAACACACATTATGCGTCAGATCCGCGCCATAGGAGAACGCCATATTTGTTGAATGAATGATACATGAAGCAAAATAGAGATTAGATGTTACGTTGATCTCTCTTTTGATATGTTGTTTGCATTTAACAAGCAATATCAGCTTGTCTTCCTTGGTACCTTGTACATTGCTTCCTTTTTAACCTGAGTAGAAAGGATGCGTATCATATCGTACTTCATTAAGAATCGGAAGAGTGAAAAGAAATAAAGCACAGTAAATGCTAATGTGTTGTTTGATTACCACGAGTGTCCGAGTAGCTGCATAATCATAAAGTAGAGGACTGAAAATTGATCCCATCATTTCATTTTTAAATAGAGGAGAGACTTTTCAATTTCGCAAAATTAAATAAATGTAAGTATGGCAGTTTCTGCACAAACAAGAATCATCTAAAAATGCTCTATATATAGAACATAGAAATAAAGAAAACAAACGCTTCATTTTTGTTCATTAGTGTATATTTATCCAGATTGTAAATTTGTAAATAAGACAATGAAGTTTAAAAAACAATTGTTGCAGGTTCATGCAAGATCTTGATTCTGTTCTTCTTTGTAATTGTTAATGTGCCGTAGCAGTGTTCCTTTCCATAAAGCACTATAAAAATTGTCAAAACATAGTCGGAGTTGGTTTTAACAAACGATACAATATTACACGTTTGACGTGAATGTTAAAGATTCGATAAAATAGCAAACAAGGAAGTAGCCGACTAAACCTTTACGAACTACAGGTAGTTGAAAATATAATCTTAATCAGAATAAAGCATTACAATATTACCAGTGTCATTCAGGTACTGGGTAGTAGTTTGACTAATCAAGGAGCATAAATGTACATTTGATAACCTTTTGATAAACCCGAATCCTAATGATCACACACAAGAGTCACCAAGTTTGCCACATTCCAAAACATCGTCACATTAATGAACACGTGACAGTGGATAACTTTTCGACCAATCCGAATCTTTGTGTATATAGGTGGTGAAGGTAGCCTTGGTGGTGGTGGAAGTGGCATTGATATCCTGTCGGTGTTTCCGTTTCCGCTCACACAGAGTCCTGTAATTGAAGAGCAGGAACACCACCGGATTAGCCACGCTGTTGAGTGGTGCAAGGGACATTAAGATAAAGTAGGATCCATTTATTGGTACTACACGATACAGGAGAAGTATGGAGTAAAAGGTGAATGGTCCCCAGCAGGCAATGAACACTGAAACAAAGAACAAAAATAGTACAAACTGAACACTCCAAAACGATACCAAAGGTGCATGGCACAATATATTCCGCAGTGTAACACCCATTTCACAATACCAAAAGCATATCGTATATCTTTTTAGTTTTATTTTTCTTGAAATTTCGGGTTCGACTTACTAATTCAAAATTTCGGATTACTAACTCGAAATTTCGAGTTACTAACTCAAAATTTTAAGCTGCTATCTCGAAATTTCGAGATAAGATAAAACACAACGTGGCCGGAATACGCTTCCGTACACAATAGCAAGACAAAGCACTTAATGTTAGTCTTAACAGTATATATACATAACAGACACTATGTCAGCCTTAACAGTGTATATACATACCAGACACTATGTCAGCCTTAACAGTGTATATACATACCAGACACTATGGCAGTATTAACAGTGTATATACATAACAGACACTATGTCAGCCTTAACAGTGTATATACATACCAGACACTATGTCAGCCTTAACAGTGTATATACATACCAGACACTATGGCAGTATTAACAGTGTATATACATAACAGACACTATGTCAGCCTTAACAGTGTATATACATACCAGACACTATGTCAGCCTTAACAGTGTATATACATACCAGACACTATGACAGTATTAACAGTGTATATACATACCAGACACTATGTCAGCCTTAACAGTGTATATACATACCAGACACCATGTCAGTATTAACAGTGTATATACATACCAGACACTATGTCAGCCTTAACAGTGTATATACATACCAGACACTATGTCAGCCTTAACAGTGTATATACATACCAGACACCATGTCAGTATTAACAGTGATATACATACCAGACACTATGTCAGCCTTAACAGTGTATATACATACCAGACACTATGCCAGCCTTAACCGTGTATATACATACCAGACACTATGTCAGCCTTAACAGTGATATACATACCAGACACTATGGCAGCCTTAACAGTGTATATACATACCAGACACTATATCAGCCTTAACAGTATATATACATACCAGACACTATGTCAGTCATAACAGTGTATATACATACCAGACACTATGTCAGCCCTAACAGTGTATATACATACCAGACACTATGTCAGTCTTAACAGTGTATATACATACCAGACACTATGTCAGTCTTAACAGTGTATATACATATCAGACACTATGTCAGCCTTAACAGTGTATATACATACCAGACACTATATCAGCCTTAACAGTGTATATACATACCAGACACTATGCCAGCCTTAACAGTGTATATTCGTACCAGACACTATGTCAGTATTAACAGTGAGTATACATACCAGACACTATGTCAGGCTTAACAGTGTATATACATACGAGACACTATGTCAGTATTAACAGTGTATATACAAACCAGACACTTTGTCAGTATTAAAAGTGTATATAAATTACCAGACACTATGTCAGCCTTCACAGTGTATATGAATACCAGACACTATGTCAGTATTAACAGTGTATATACATACCAGACAGTATGTCAGTATTAACAGTGTATATACATACCAGACACTATGTCAGTATTAACAGTGTATATACATACCAGACACTATGTCAAACTTAACAGTGTATACATATCAGACACTATGTCAGCCTTAACAGTGTATATACATACCAGACACTATATCAGTATTAACAGTGTATATACATACCAGACACTATGTCAGTATTAACAGTGTATATACATACCAGACACTATGTCAAACTTAACAGTGTATACATATCAGACACTATGTCAGCCTTAACAGTGTATATACATACCAGACACTATATCAGCCTTAACATTGAATATATATACCAGACACTATGTCAGCCTTAACAGTGTATATACATACCAGACACTATGTCAGTATTAACAGTGTATATACATACCAGACACTATGTCAGTATTAACAGTGTATATACATACCAGACACTATGTCAAACTTAACAGTGTATACATATCAGACACTATGTCAGCCTTAACAGTGTATACATACCAGACACTATGTCAGCCTTAACATTGAATATATATACCAGACACTATGTCAGTATTAACAGTGTATATACATACCAGACACTATGTCAGTATTAACAGTGTATATACATACCAGACACTATGTCAGTATTAACAGTGTATATACATACCAGACACTATGTCAGCCTTAACAGTGTATATACATACCAGACACTATGTCAGCCTTAACAGTATATATATATACCAGACACTATGCCAGTCATAACAGTGTATAAACAGTGTATATACATACCAGACACTATATCAGCCTTAACAGTGTATATACATACCAGACACTATGTCAGTATTAACAGTGTATATACATACCAGACACTATGTCAGTATTAACAGTGTATATACATACCAGACACTATGTCAGTATTAACAGTGTATATACATACCAGACACTATGTCAGCCTTAACAGTGTATATACATACCAGACACTATGTCAGCCTTAACAGTATATATATATACCAGACACTATGCCAGTCATAACAGTGTATTAACAGTGTATATACATACCAGACACACTATGTCAGCCTTAACAGTATATATATATACCAGACACTATGCCAGTCATAACAGTGTATAAACAGTGTATATACATACCAGACACTATGTCAGGCTTAACAGTGTATATACATAACAGACACTATGTCAGCCTTAACAGTATATTTACATACCAGACACTATGTCAGGCTAAACAGTATATATACATACCAGACACTATGTCAGTATTAACAGTGTATATACATACCAGACACTATGTCAGTCTTAACAGTGTATATACAAACTAGACACTATGTCAGTATTAGCAGTGTATATACATACCAGACACTATGCCAGCCTTAACAGTGTAACTATGTCAGTATTAACAGTGTATATACATACCAGACACTATGTCAGCCTTAACAGTGTATATACATACCAGACACTATGTCAGCCTTAACAGTGATATACATACCAGACACTATGTCAGCCTTAACAGTGTATATACATACCAGACACTATGCCAGCCTTAACCGTGTATATACATACCAGACACTATGCCAGCCTTAACCGTGTATATACATACCAGACACTATGTCAGCCTTAACAGTGATATACATACCAGACACTATGGCAGCCTTAACAGTGTATATACATACCAGACACTATGTCAGCCTTAACAGTATATATACATACCAGACACTATGTCAGTCATAACAGTGTATATACATACCAGACACTATGTCAGCCCTAACAGTGTATATACATACCAGACACTATGTCAGTCTTAACAGTGTATATACATACCAGACACTATGTCAGCCTTAACAGTGTATATACATACCAGACACTATATCAGTATTAACAGTGTATATACATACCAGACACTATATCAGCCTTAACAGTGTATATACATACCAGACACTATGTCAGTCTTAACAGTGTATATACATACCAGACACTATGTCAGCCTTAACAGTGTATATACATACCAGACACTATATCAGCCTTAACATTGTATATATATACCAGACACTATATCAGCCTTAACAATGTATATTCGTACCAGACACTATGTCAGTATTAACAGTGAGTGTACATACCAGACACTATGTCAGTATTAACAGTGAGTGTACATACCAGACACTATGTCAGTATTAACAGTGTATATACATACCAGACACTGTGTCAGTATTAACAGTGTATATACATACCAGACACTGTGTCAGTATTAACAGTGTATATACATACCAGACACTGTGTCAGTATTAACAGTGTATATACATACCAGACACTGTGTCAGTATTAACAGTGTATATACATACCAGACACTATATCAGCCTTAACATTGTATATATATACCAGACACTATGCCAGCCTTAACAGTGTATATTCGTACCAGACACTATGTCAGTATTAACAGTGAGTATACATACCAGACACTATGTCAGTATTAACAGTGTATATACATACCAGACACTATGTCAGTATTAACAGTGAGTATACATACCAGACACTATGTCAGTATTAACAGTGTATATACATACCAGACACTATGCCAGCCTTAACAATGTATATTCGTACCAGACACTATGTCAGTATTAACAGTGTATATACATACCAGACACTGTGTCAGTATTAACAGTATATATACATACCAGACACTACCACAAATGTGATCTTAATTGTTTTGATTTTCGCTCTGTGGATGATGCCGGAGTCAGATTTGAGTCGGGAGTCGGTGGTGTAAGAGTCAGCACCATCTGAAAATTAATGAAGAATGGTTATGGTTAATTACAAAACATTTCCTAACTTATGACTGACGATTTACATTGTTTTACACGTCACTGTAGATATTTACATAAAGTGGGTTAGACATAAGAACAAATAACGGTAGATAACTCGTGTAGACCTGGCCATGACGCGTCGATTTTGGAAAGCTAAGCGTAATAAATTAGAAACCTAAACAGTTATTCGTTCTCATGAATAAAGATAAATTTAAGTGTTCAGTAAGTGTTAGAATCAATCATACATAATATCACGATATGCCGTGTGAGAATTTAGATCGTTTCACTGACTCCCAGAAAACTAGGTGTCATCCTCCGAGAGGATACAACATAAACAAAAACTCTTAGTCAGGAGTGTGGATGATTTGTAAGTGAATAGCTCCTTTCAATACAATTTTAGAATTATTAGAATAGAGCAAAACTGCGCCATACAGCCGTTTCGTCCTTCTTGGACTAGATGTTAATGGCCATAGAAACATTGAGTGCGGCTGAGAAAAATCCGAACTAATTATAGAAAACGTTCATAAGATCCAGAAAAGGTACACTTGACCTATAATGAAACATATTTTCTAAAGATCGTATATGTGTTAAAACGAGGCTTGCGATTGCGGGCCATCAACAAAGTCCTTCACCTGCAATCTCGAACATTGCATAAATGACTTGATGTTTCTTCAAATCTCGTCGGATATTTGATAATTTCGTTAAATATGAGGTCCTTTCAATAGATCATGGCAATATAAGGCCTTCTTAAGAAACTGCAATATAAATTACATAGCTTTTTGTTACATTTCGAAAAACACTTAAACATTAGTACATTTGCAATATTGCAACATTACTCTATCCGAATTTAACAAATCATGCTTTTCTGAATAGCAACACTATTCTGAATGTTAAAATGAAGGTTGAGAGTAAAAATTCACTGTTCTTAAAACATACATCTGAGCAGACACGTGCAGAGTTATTCAGTAATCATGACATTTCTGTCATTTCTTTTTTAACAATTGGTTCAGCAGATTTAACAACAGTAGAAGAGAAACACTATTAGATAACGGGAACAGAAAGAGAACATTGATGTTGTGAAAGAAATGGTCTAGAAGGATGCATCGTATCGCTATACCATCAGACAGATTGAAGCAAAGGGAAGTAACTCTAGTAGATCAGAATGAGAAGAAGGGAGATAACGCCGTTATCGTAATAGCTCGTGTTGTTGGCATTTCAGGGAACAACACACATCATTTACAAATCAAGTGTTTAATATTAAGAAAGCTCTTTGCCCGATGACCTCCCAATTTTCTGACACCAAACAACGCTGGAATAGCGCCACCATCTAAATGACTTATAGAAATTATACACGGGAAAAGATATTGCTTCGCTACTTTGAACCACAAACAACACTTTGGAAAGAAAAATATTATTGACTAATTTTTAGTAATAGACAGCTAGCTTAAATTTACAAAAATAATAATAAATAAATAAATAAATAAAATAAAATAAAGATACGAATTTTACCTGTCGCACGAAAATTATTAATGTTTTAGTATATAATTATGAATTATGATAATAATGACAGCTTTAATTCGATGACAATAAAAATAGTATGTATCTAGAACCTAACGGTGATAGGCCCCAAAGTTTAATGACACAAATATGTTTCAACGTTTGCCGATTTGATTAATGCATTAATTAAGACTTCTTATTCTTTAATCTAAAGAAATCGAATAACAATGACATTTCATTACTTACACGTACAATGAGAAGTGGTTCTGTCTTTTTCATATACCTGCTATATCTGTACGGATTATTCACTCAATTCTTCATTCTTCACAGTATTGAATTCTAAGAAATGTCAAATTCTGTCTGATAGTATTTCTAAACAGATGCTTTAATCACATGTAATCTCAGTACGCTTCATGATCACTCTCCTGGTCATTTTAGGAAATATCCTGTTTCAATTTCTCTTCTAAATTTACACCGAGATGACCTATTTATTTCACGAGAAATATTTGATTACATATCCGGTTTCTGGTGAAAAGCTTGCGGTTGCGGTAGTTACATTCAGCGCTTCATTAGAGGAAGGAAAAGGTCGTATCAAATAATTGACTGTGAAATTGACAGGTATTATAATCTTAGTTATAAATGATTGATGTAAAATAACGTAATTGGGTCACACAATGTCACATGACAAACAACATACGGGGCTTACTGAACGTCTTTAGTATGAACGATCAATGTCTACAATACTATCATTATCGATAAATTATAAACAATTCAGATGGATTAATACTTGATTCAAAATGTGTTCCTACCGTTTGATATCGATCATTATCAATTTTTTTGTATTTCAAGTCCATGTTCAAGTCATTTTTGCTTTCTGTCCTTTAAATGAACGCCGTATACCAAGTGCATTGACATATTGCACAGTTCCATATTTTACGATATACGACACCTAACTGACGACTAAGAATTTTTTTTTTTTTTTTTGAAGTCCAAAACACCGACAACTGTGCCATCAGTATTTCAATTAGATAAACAATAATTTTGAGCGAATTAAAAAAGAAATTGCACAAAAGACAAGCGAACAACATCCTTTAATGCATCGTTCACATTTTGATAAGTCAAACAAATTGTTGATTGGACTGTATACAACCGTTCATCCATCGAGTTGTCGTCAGTGATGTACCACATTGTTGTAGCCTGGAAGGCGACTGAGAAAAATGTAAATGATGAAAACACTTTTTATGAAATTATGATACCAGAAAGAGTTCAAATATCTTAATCAGACACTGCTCGTGAATTTTGCTAGAATTTAAATTTTTTTAAACATGGATTATTTTTTTAATCCCATAAAGCTACTCATATGATTTGTTGTTGTTCATGATGATGTTGTGCATGTGACATTTCCATTTGAGTGTTATGATGAATGCAATATGCAATCGATAATTGAGTAACGACAGATGTTAAAACCTGGAACGAAACTCATTGTAAACCAGTGCTAATTCCTGGTGCTATTGATAATGCAAACGTCTAGATTTACCAGTATTGTGTTTTGCCTATCAACGACATCGTACATACAAAACATTGGATGAACAAGACGTTCCTTGATAGATACAAGAAGAGCTGACGAACACAAAGAACATGAATGAAAATGTGACAAACATGCAGAATTACAGGGAAAAAAACCCTAATAAGATGATTATTTATACATTAATACTTGCTACCGGGCTGTCGACCGTTTCCGGTAATTACTTCCCGCTCATAGAACACGACTCAAAATTGCTTCCTCTATTTCTAACTGGGTAGGTTTTTTCAATAGGACGAATATTTCACGTCATGGCCTGCAGTGATCCTTGAAATTCCAACGGCACACCTCCTACATCATGATTTACTAAGAGGTGTTCCGAATGCGTCGATTTGCTTCGAGGAGGTTTTTTTTTTTTTTTTTTTTTGTGAACTCTGCTGCAATTTACAGTGAATTTAATCATAATAAATTTATATACATATTGATATTTCATGGATTGGTAAATTTTTTTTCACACTTTATACATGTATATATCTGTATATATCGATAAAAAATCAATCATTTCTTGGCAAGAATTTTTTGCATGTGATATCTACATTGGAAACGGCATTCCAATTCAAAATCGATCAAAATGAGGCAATATGTGATCTGCGATACCTGTTCAGGTTCAGCAGAAAAATTTCGATAATATACTTTAGAACATAATTTTTTATTGAAACAGGGATCAGTTCTAACAACCTGTCTGTATTGAATGGACTCTAAGTACAGTGGTTAAAAGCCGTGACATAGCTAGTGAAAGTAACCAGACAGGAAAGAAAGATTCTAAATGTTAAGCCGTTCCTTCCTCGCGAAAAGCACGGAAGCAGATCCCATATTAAGCCGGAGATGGTCACGTCAGGCTCATAGCAATACCAGGAAATATATAGTGATAGGTGCACATTTTTTCTATCCATTATCATCAGCAATGCTTATATGGAAACATAGCGCAAATTTCACACACTTGCTAGACCGTAACACGCCACACAAGTCAATGCATAATATATTATATTGCGTAAACCTTCCTAATTCGAGACATTTCAGGTAGTCCTAAATTCTAACCAACGACGCCGTTTGTTTGTCATGTAGCCGAAAAGACGGCGTAAAAATGAGATATTCGGAAATCATTAATTAGTTAACACGTCATGGAAGGTACATATGTATTGTATGCGTCTCTGACCGTAATTCTCGAGCGGATATTAAAGTCCATGGAAATTAGGTTCCGCAAATATATGGCTGCCGCCGTTGTTTTGTCAACGTCAACTGACCGGTTAGTTAGTCTGTCACATATGATTTGAATCAGTCCGCTACAGTGAGGATTAACATTAACCTTGACCTCCCCACGTAATAAAGACGTCAGAGTTTTATTGTGAAGGGTTCGACCAAATGAATTAACAGATCTCCAATTTCCTCTTGTAAATACTACCGACTAGAAATAGAGTTGATGTTGGAATTGATGTTGGCAGCAGGAGTTTCATGAGTGTGGACAGAAATCCGTGTTATATTTGTGATCCTTACTGACACTATTGACTATGGCAATGCTAGCGTATTGTGAAAATGAAATGGATTAACTCAACTTTCTTAATAGTATTCTAGTTCGCCATGTACGTTGACAAATTATCAACTCTTTAAGTAGCAAAAAAAAGTTATTTTGTATAAAATAGATACAGATCTGCTATAAAAAAAATAAAAAAAATCAACATTTCTTTAATGCCCGTGAATCAAACAACAATGTACACAAGAGTATCTATATATGGTAATTTATACCTCTAATATAATCTTTATATCAATTAATGTGGCTGTGACTTCCTAGTTCATGTCCACAGTTTCTGTCTACACCTATATTTACAAATCATTGCTATGTACGTCTTTAAATCTTATCAGGAGTGTTAAAGCGGTAAGTTTGCATATTTTTCCCGATTCATTTTCAAAGCTTGTAGTGGTATTTGTGCTGAATAAAATGATGTATTCATGTGTATAATTGAACCATATTTCTCCTAAGTGAGCCATTCAACGGATATCCTAATAAAAAGTTTCTCGTCTTAAACACGTTTGACCATTTTTCTCAAAATATGGACATTTTCTCTCGGTTTTTGTTAAGTGAAGTTCTCTATGATCAAATCATGATTATGAAGCCACATTCTACTTAAAGATGATTAGTACCATTTATTTGTAACACATGATATACTTTTCTGCCCTAATTTAACGTTTCATCAGGAATTAAAAGTCTAGCTTAATATGCAACCTCAAACCATAGTCCAAAAGTATGCATAATTCTTTCCATCAAGGCACTTATAAAACATGTCAACATTTCTGACTTTTCAGATATATTCCAACATATTGTAAACCAAGTTTATACAACAGATCCCTGATCTTTGTGGCCAAGGTCTTTCGTGACTTGTGTAGTCTCCAAAACATATCGAGACTACACACCACTGTTTTGGGTATATATGCGAACTATTTTGTATTTGTATTATCAGTACTTGAGATAATTTTCGTAATAAAAATAAACATATGATATCTTCCCATCTAACTGGTGGATGGTATGGTGAATGCAATAGAGGTTCCTTCCTATATCTTGTTTTCAAACTTAGACGACAAACGTCAATGTTACCTTATTAGGAGATCGATCTTCTGTGCAATAGATGGAGTACGAGTGGAAAAACTTGATGATAAATATGGCAGTGAATCTCCATGAAATGGTGAGAGAGATGAGTGTATTACTCTAAATATGATGTTTCACTGATGTAATATTTGGTTGACTTTGATGTTTGATTAGGAAAATATTTATGTATACATTGAAATGTAACACTCCGGTGTATTGACTGATTGGCAAAATCTCTTGTAATAAGAGGAAATAAAGAATGTCTGTCTGTCTGTCTGTCTGTCTGTCTGTCTGTCTTTTTAACATGGTACATAATGACTGATACAAACTTATGATCGATAGACATATAGCGTGGACAATGTCAACAACACAACACTTGATGAATTGTATTATAGAGAACAATTTCCTTCCTTCAGAGTTTTTGGTTCCTAAATTATCGATAACTTAAAGGAACGTAAGCTCTGATACCTCAAACAATCGGCATTTTCAATTAAAACTTCGATCCCTTACACAACCATACTTAACACGATTTTTCGTTACTCGAATATCGAATAATTCATACGATGTTCTGTATGTACTTGTGTACTTAACGTTCTTTAAAATATCGAAGTATTTATAAATCAACGAAATCAGGGCACCTGTCTTTCAATATATAAACAGTCATGTAGGCAATTTTAATATTCCTAACTGGTCATCTGGATTCTAAACTTAAGCATCAATACCAAATCAAAAAAAGAAAAACCATCTGTGTGATATAGTTTAACAGATTAGTTTTATTGTATTTGGTATTGGAGGTGTTTTGTGTGTCTGATACAAAAGAAAGCTCCATGTGGATAAGACCTTTTAATGCAACATTAGAGATGGAGACAGCAGAGCCAAACAATAGATCAAAGTTACCCATTAATTTTAAAATTCGGTATGGTGTCCTGCTGTTTCTGCGTGGTCTGTGTTCTGTTTTTGTTTGGTTTGCTGTGTATTTTTTGTTTAATTAACACCAAACTTTGAATTTGTATCGACTGTAATTATGGCATCGCGACCGTCATTGCTTTTCTTAGCTGTAGTTTTCCTGATGGCGTGGATTTAGATCAATGATTGAGAGGGGGTGAGAGTGTCGATAGTTCAGCAAACTTAAACCGATACATCATGATTTAATTGGAGCTGGTGGAAAGGTTTAATGTGGGCTTTAGCAGACAAGCTAATAGCACAACAGATAGTACAAGAAAAGACAAGAAAAGAACATTTCAAGTACTATATCAAGATCATTGTGAGAAGATTGATATTTTATATCAATCTTAAATATCAACCAGTCCGCAAGTTGTTTATATTGATTATGTTAATAATTCGTTGGGGAATCATTTGAGACACAGCGATAACCTGCTTTATTGTACAGAAGACAAATGGGATTAGAAACTTTCCGAAGACGGTTACTCTTCCGGAACACTCGGTCTTGTTCTCATTGTACTTTTTCAGAGTCTCCGAGTACATCTTTCATTTGTTCATAAGAACCAAATAATGAAGTAAACTGCATCATACAGCTGTTTCGCACTTCTAGGCCTCGTCACTGATGCTACATCATACACCTGTTTCGTTCTTCTATGCCTCGTCACTGATGCTACATCATACAGCTGTTTCGTTCTTCTAGGCCTCGTCACTGATGCTACATCATACAGCCGTTTCGTACTTCTAGGCTTCGTCACTGATGCTACATCATACAGCTGTTACGTCCTTCATGGCCTCGTCACTGTTGCTACAACATACAGCTGTTTCGTCCTTCTAGGCCTCGTCACTGATGCTACATCATACAGCTGTTTCGTCCTTTTAGGCCTCGTCACTGATGCTACATCATACAGCTATTTCGTCCTTCTATGCCTCGTCAGTGATGCTAGGGACGTAAATAGTGAAGCCTGGGAGGCAACTTGAGAAAAATTCGAATTGGTTTTAAGAAACATCAAAAACCAGATGAAAGGTTCACTTTATCAATTAGATGTATCGATATATTTTATTTCATTTTTATATGATGTAGAAATGCTAACAGCACTATTTGTGTTATGTATAGTTGGTAATTTCCGGGGTTTTGTTTTCTCTGTATATTATCGGCGACTAAAAATAGAATGGATTAATAAAATGTGTATAGATTTACAATTTCCATGAAAATTTAATTCGAAAACTCATTTTAACAGAATTCATTAATTGCCAACAGTAGAAACGCATTATCCTTATAGGATGTGATATTTTCACTTAATCTGATGTGGAATATTTTGACAAAGGGTAACAGAAACATCACAGCAAATACTCGCATTTCAAGAAAATCTTAATTCAAACAAAACTTTAGTGACAGGGGGACCAATTAATTATAAACTTAACAAAGATTTAAACAAAGATCCGTGAAACCTCACGAGGAGTATAAGATCAGATACGGTTAAGCATGTCCACCTCCATATTACAGAAATAAAACAAATACTCTCAAATGAGAAAAAAACATTGAAATAGTGAAACAGATGTATATAAAACCTCACAAGTTACTTCAATGAACCAGAAAGGTACCCTTTCGTCGGAAAATAAACAAATTATCGATCTTTTGATTTTTTTTATTAATGTTTGGGATTCAAATAGGAAGTCCTTAACTGCTCACAATATCATGGGAAACAGTGTATATCAGACAAAATTACTCATTATCTACTCTTCAGGTATATGCCAAGGGGAAGTGAGTCCAGAAAGTACACGTACTTAACTCCGGATAATTTTAACAGCCAGCCCCCTGCGGAACATAATGTTTAACGTTTGATTGATGTAGTACGCATTGTAAGAGTGCACAGATGCCCCCCCAGTAAAGATATTCAACGTACAAAGTTTAACCTCATAAACATTGTACTTGTTTCATTACAACTTAAGTATTCACAGAAAAGGGTTCTTTGGGAAAAGACATCTAGGGCGTGAAAGGTTTTTAAGGAAATCAAATCTAGTTCACGAATGAACTCTCTCCACACCTATTCTTGTCGGACGCAAAGGTGCAGTCACGGTTTGATAAAAATGAAATTACATTCACATTAAACCATAATTTAGAACTACTTGAAAATATCAACAAATACATCATCATTTACCCTTTGTAAATTATGTCTCTTTCCGAATTACCTTGATATTATATATGTCCCCAGCTGTGATCTCACAAACCCTTTATTGGTAGAAAGAGTTCACGCAAATATCACAGTTAACTGTCTTTGCTAGATTTATACTACACTGTCTGAACACGCATACTATAAAATGATATCTTTTCGAGGGCTCAAACTTCGTGGTTTTCCGGGGATGAATGTTGCTCACAAATTCCACTATTACTTTAATCAATGTCGAATTTGTGGATATAGCATCCATTATCTTTTAGAATCTTTTAATATCCAATATTCAACTCATCTCACTAACATGATTTGTGTTGTGTTCTGTTATCATCTGTTTGATTAGAGATGCAGCTTAATTCATCATTTGACTTTACTGTATCTTGTATGAAATATGCAATGAAATATGTTATTCACATTCGAACATTCCTCATATGGTCACGTGCTTTCTTTAATCATCCACGGTGCCGTTAACATCACTCAAGAGTTTTTAGGCTAAACGTACTCAGTACGAATAGTCTATTGCGACGGCCTTTCAGACAAAATTTACCGATCCTGGCCTTCTCATTGGCTGAAATATCGAAAAGAGTTAGAGCCCTCTAGCGGCAATTTTCTGCGTAAATAATACCGCGATCTTTCAAATCGCTATTTTTATAAGGTGCAAACAGTATTTAGACGAATTACTACTAATTGTACGAAATCTGAATACTTCTATTGAAAGGTGATGTCATGTGTGTAAGTATGTGATAGATAGATAGAACAGACGTATCGTGAAGAACCCGATCTACTCCGGAACAGCATGAAAGGGAATTGGTATAAGCAACAAGATATCAAATAGTTCAGCTGTAGCAGACGCATTTAAACTTCTCATGTGGATGTCGTTTTAGCTATAGACTTTACTAGATACTTTATCATGTAGAGAACTACAGATATAAATCTGTTATCATACATGTCTGACACCGTAATACACGTGGCTTTCTAAAGTAAGGTAATTAAATAGTTTGGTCTCAAACGTGTCTGTTTCACAGTTTTCTCCTCTTACGGTCCTTTTTTTCACAAGATCACGAGATAATATAGCACAATTGAATGTCTAAAAATAGATACACATCTTATAATGTCACTGATGATCGTTAACATCACGATATAATGTCCCACGTGATGCGCTCAGTCTTTTGATTTTCTATTTTATATAATTTTCACGCGATCAAAATAATATTTAACCTTCTAAAATTGACATCACGCATTTGTATACATTCGGAGTTGGAGTTGTTTTTGTATACATTCGGAGTTGAAGTTGTTTTATATACATTCGGAGTTGGAGTTGTATTTGTACATATTCGGAGATGAAGTTGTTTTATATACATTCGGAGTTGGAGTTGTTTTTGTATACATTCGGAGTTGAAGTTGTTTTATATACATTCGGAGTTGGAGTTGTATTTGTACATATTCGGAGATGAAGTTGTTTTATATACATTCGGAGTTGAAGTTGTTTTTATATATATTCGGAGTTGAAGTTGTATTTGTATACATTCGGAGTTGAAGTTGTTTAATATACATTCGGAGTTGAAGTTGTTTTTATACACATTCGGAGTTGAAGTTGATTTTATATACATTCGGAGTTAGAGTTGTATTTGTACATATTCGGAGTTGAAGTTGTTTTATATACATTCGGAGTTGAAGTTGTTTTTATATACATTCGGAGATGAAGTTGTTTTTGTATATATTCGGAGTTGAAGTTGTATTTGTATACATTCGGAGTTGAAGTTGTTTACTATACATTCGGAGTTGGAGTTATTATTATACACATTCGGAGTTGAAGTTGTTTTTGTATATATTCGGAGTTGAAGTTGTATTTGTATACATTCGGAGTTGAAGTTGCTTTTATATATATTCGGAGTTGAAGTTATTATTATACACATTCGGAGCTGAAGTTGTTTTTGTATACATTCGGAGTTGAAGTTGTTTAATAAACATTCGGAGTTGAAGTTGTTTTTATATATATTCGGAGTTGAAGTTGTTTAATAAACATTCGGAGTTGAAGTTGTATTTATATATATTCGGTTTTGAAATTGTTTTTATATATATTCGGTTTTGAAGTTGTCTTATATACATTCGGAGTTGAAGTTGTTTTTTTAATATATATTCGGTTTTGAAGTTGTTTTATATACATTATCAGTTGAAGTTGTACTGACAAACTTGATCTTGGTTAAACGTATGTATTCAAAACAAAGGACATGTGCAGTAAGTTATTTCATATAGTCTAATTGAAACTCAAATTGCGCTCCCCTGCACTGTTATGATACACTGATTTGTATGATGTGTTTCGTGTGTTCTGTATAGGATGTTGCGCTGTAAATTGTGACCGTTTCCTTTCCGAACGCGATATAACGATAATTGATATTTTCCTGTGTATTCTTAACCATGTTGTGTACATGCGTTTTAAAGCATGTTTTCTCTCAATATCAATGCTTCTTAAAGTTTTATCATAACCCGGATATTAATTACAATAGTAATGTAGTTGTGCATTATGTAAAGTGCTTATCAAAACACTGCATGAAAGCATCAAGATAACAAGTTCCAAGTTTCCAGAATATGGTAACTTAACTAAGCATGGATGCATTCAAACGATTGGTCAGTATCCGATTTATAAAAATAGTATGGGGTCATATTACGACACACTGAAGTACGTGATTAACAACATGGCGGAACTTTTAAGGTTCCTACAGAGGGTTTTATTTGTAACAATCAAAATTGAATCCAACAGTGTCGCAGGGTCATGATAATGATTACGTAAAGTCCACACACGTCAAACAAGCCTACGCACTCTATCATTAGTCGATTGACAAATGAGGTTTATCTGGAAATTAATGACGCAAAAGCGATTTTAATTGAGAGAGCTATATACAGCAGGAATGATTCAATTTCGTTCATATGAGAACAAGTGCGGGTAACATGATATGTTTGACTCTAGTTTGATGCAGAATGCAAATGCAACTATAACGTTAACTTAAGAAATCCCCCGTCTCCTCTATGTTCGCTCATATCCGTGCATTTCAGGGGATTTGGTTTACCCTAACGCTGAATCCAGTGATTAGTTGACCTAAACTCCTTTTTGCAAGAAAACTCTATCCAAACACAAACTTGTACTGTATAAATTGTTACATTCTCAAAAGAATTTAATTTCTCTGTATTCGCTGTCTTTAAGGACTGTGCGAAATTAAAGACATTTTAGGGCTAACAAATAACATCCAGAAATGTTCTGTTTAATGCTTATAGTTGCGTCATTAGAATTAACTCCTCGTTCGGCTATCGTAAATGGGAGTAACCGCGAAACCTTGGAAATTCTACAGTTACATTGTATAGCGATGTTAGTGAACAGATAGATCGACATGTAGTATAAACCTGACCTGTTGTCTGGCGACTAGACAGTGGAATCCCTTGTCTTCCTCTGCGCCACAAGATGGCCACGATAGCCGTATAACAGGCTCCAATTATCAGTGCAGGAATGAACATATTGGTGGAAGCAAACAAAAGGATCAAGAGCTTCTTCTGGAAAAAAATCCAAAAAACATAGATAATAGTAAATATTTTTTCTCTTCCCAAATATTATTTCTGAAAGAAGTGGAAATAAATTGTGACTGAATTGGTTGCCTGACCATGTCTTTAATCAACATATTTCTGAATAACACTTGGCCGAATTCAATTTACTGGTCAAGTTATCGAATAGCGTGGTCATTATAAATATTTTTTGTACCTGTTTTTCTCTCTCAAACACAGTTTATAAAATCTACTACTGAAGGAGCAAAACCCTAATTGTGATACGCAACATTTGTCAGCATAATTTGATACCAGAGATAGTCCGTGAGGGTTTTTTCTTTCTCGTAGAGTCGATTAGTTACTCATTTGATTTGATAGTGCAACATTTCCTAGAAATGAAATTAATATAATTACTGTTTATCTCGTCATTCTTTGCTAAAGTTAGTGAACATCATGCTAACTATGGTATCAGTTATACATGATATAAACAAGATGTTATCACAAATATGTAAAGTAAATAATTGACTTTCCAACGTGATATATATATATATATATATCACGTTGGAAAGTCAATCGCGGATTCAAATCCCTAACGAATATTTGAACGAAGATAATTTTTATGTTTATTTGGTTACCAATTTCAGAGTCTTGCAACTTCCGTGTTTTTCATTAGATCATCAATGGAAAATTTAAAATAATTTCTAAATCTTGTATATTCGAATACGTGTGAAGACGTATATCAGCGAAATGAAATATTCGCGAAATGTAAGTATTTTACAGTAACTTACCAACTTATCTGGGTATGATATTTCACAGAAGGGAGTATCATTTTCAGGGGTTGGTATTCCTGTCAGGATCCCAGCAAACACCAGGTCATAGACACCTAGCATAGCGGCAATGACCCAGGCGAAGATGACCAGTGTCCATTTGTAGACAATGCCTCTCCTAGTCGCGGACAAGGGTCGTGCGATAGCGTATAATCTGTCGATACTTAACACCACTAACATATAAGTCGAGGCGAAACACACCACCAAACTCAGGTACTTAATGATTTTACACATGAACAGGCCTGCAAGCCAGACGTCCAAGAGTCGATCTATCACCACTGGGAAGATGTAGAACACAGCCATCAGAAAGTCTGGAATAAAGCATTACATCACATAAGAAACGAGTTAATGAGGGAAAAAAAGGAGGAGGGGGGGATGGGGGATGGGGGATGGGGGGAGGAGGACGGTAAAAATTGACATGGAGACCTATGGCAATTGCCCCAGAAGAAGATGCATTAATGAAGGCTAAAATGTTGTTGCTTTCTCGACAATATTTGACATTTTATCTTTTCAACTTATTTGAAATACCAGGTAATGCCGCTTCCTCAAAAATGAAAAGGATAGAGTTTGGTATGTTATTGTACTGTTATCGTATTGTATGATTTGTGATACTCACTTGTGAAATAATTATTAGATAAATACTGTTGTGGAGTTTTGTGTTTCCTTGTGTGATATTAACTTTGTGTTCGATGCAGTTTAGTATGCCTGATGCTTTCGTTGTTGTTAGCCTTCCTGATTTAAGGACGGGGTATTTCATATTTCTAGGTCGTTTGAAATACGATCTGATAACGCACGCTCCTTTCATCTAAGCGTCCAGACTTATATGTTCAAGGTTATTGAGCATATATTTTTGTTTGTTTGTTTGTTTGTTTATGTATACCTCTTTCCCCGTTTAATCGATTTCGACATTGATATGTCAGTATTTCCCTTTTTCGTAATGATACTCTCTTTAATCAAACTGTAAGAAGATGCCATTGTCTTTTGCGAAAAGGAAATGATAGTTTGATGAGTAAATTCTTTAAAGACTGCTAGTGGTATCGAAGAGGTGTCTTGATTTCTGACCTTCTCTAAAAATATTAAAATATCTAAGACACATGTAAATAATTACATTTTATTACATTTTTAGCAGCGAAATATAGGGATATCTCAAACTGATAAAAGTGATATTTTTCACTAGTTAGGATTGACCAATATACAAAATCTAGTACAAATCTACTCCAACGACTAGGATGGGGCCATACTTTTTCATGCGCGGAAGAATTTATCAAACATTGTCTTTATTTTTACAGTTTACGTTTAAACCATTTTATTGTGTATAAGTGACATCAATAAATTACAAAATCCATGTCCAAACACAAATAAACATTTATTATGATTTATTTATGAGTCTGTATATTTTAACTGATTTTTTTTATAAAATGGACTGTTTTTTTGCCACGCACAACATGTTGTATAATGAGCGAGTAGTGTCTGGAAAAAGCATGGTCAACTTACCCATTTTATAGTTATCGTAAGTTTGTCATTGTTTTGGTTTATTTTTGCGATGAAAATGTAATAAACAGAATATTTAAAAGTGTCTTTAGTAATAACAAATATATTACACTATTGTGGCTAATATTTTTGGTATCTTTCACTGAAGACACTATTAAATATCCTATATGTATTAAAACATGAGTGACGTATTTATCAAATATGTCTGTAAAATAGATACTTTTATAAGTATATACACGTAAATCAAAATATAACCGTTTTCAAGAAATTGAAAGGTGATGTTCCGCAGAAAACACATATATGTTTGTACCTATGTGTGTGTGCATTTATTAGGTCATATGTGTCACAGTAGAGCCCCAGAAGGTCACAGCAAATTATAATTCTTTTCACTTGAGCTTACTAATTTTCATTAGCGTTTTGAGGTTGTTTCAAAGAAAAAAAGTTTAATATATGGAATTATCACGTGTACCATAGGATTGAAAAATGTATGGGGATCACCTGTCCGATCACGTGGGTTTTCCCACGGATACTCCGGTTTCCTCCCACACTAAGACCCCTCGCGCGCTTCCATCCGAGCCAACAAGAGTGATTAATATAAGTTGGAAAAACTTGCTGCGCAATTGTTGTAAAATAGATATAGGTTATTATTATTGAATTTTTTATCACAAAAATAGTATGATCTAATGTATACTTCCTACGACTTCCATCCGGGAACTGCTTAGTGGTGGCTCGTGGGCTTCCGTATTCCTGTCGACTACTTCTTAATTACTATCGATGGTGACGTTATTCAAAATATACACTTGTGCTTGGCATGTATTAAATACGATCGGATGTTGAACATTATTAACAATATAAAAGAAGAAGTGTTCTTATCTGTCTATTATTCAAATTGTCTCCGTCTGATTTATGTTTCCTGCCCCCAACAATTCAGACCATGATCATCAAATGTATTCTTACTAATTATTCGCCAGAATGATAATATATTTGTATTGTGATAGACATGTATATTTGTTTTTCTTAATTAGAATTACGTTGGTGTTTTTTGTTATTTATTTTGTTTCTTGTTTTTTGTTTGTTTTTATGTTTTTTTTTTATATTTTAATACATGAAAGAGTGACCATTTGTTTAACATTGAAAGGAACAGAGTATTAACTACAGAATATCACTCTTTGCTCTGAAGGGACAGAAGACAATATCTCCACAAAATACAGCCGCAATAGAGAGAACAAATAAGAGAGGAGATTTTTCATATCAAACCTCATTTGTCACAATACTACCATGGGTGGAATGCGTGCTTAACACATATCAACCAACGTCAGAGTAGGAAGGATATGGAGAACAATCCTGAAGCCTGATTGGCATTCTCCAATATAAAGACGGTAACGTTTGTTAAGCATATTGTTAGGGGACATTACAGTGTGTCAGATTACAAATTAGGTTACATCAACCCACAACCAGAAACATAAAACAAAAGATCATAGGCGCCAAACCACGTCATGATGGGCGCGTGACCTATTCTCGTACCACACGAGATCTCTATAATGATATCAAATATCAATTACTGGAAGGTTGTGAGGAATGTTAGTGTGTATTTACAACTCGCTTACACCGTGAATATAAAATAAAGAAAAAACGCATGTTTCAAAAACTACATAATCCCTGTTTGAAAATAGTGCGACTTTTTAAAACAACTGTAAGAAAAAAGATGTATTTTTCTTTATAGTATTTTCTGTTAATTCAATTCAAAGTCTTTTTTATTGTGATCATATTCTATCTTCGAAAGGTAGAACGCCGAAAGCAGGTACTATAATAACAATGAGTTAAACAAGAATTACTGTATACATTTTAACAGTGATATCATTTAACGATTCATAGAAACAATTATCATGGACGTTGATAAACATTTTCGAACGATGAAACTTCGCTGAAATACGATTGCGTCAAATTTAGTTTGTTTACAGTAGACGAAGTGTAAAAATAGTTTAAAAGTTTAAAAAGAATAAGAATATGACCTGATTTTCCAGAAAATTAACCTTTCTCTACTTTACCAAAAACACTCGTCATATAAAGTTAGGTCGATTCGGGTAATTCCACGTTCTCAAAATGAGAACAGAAATAATTACATAAAGCTAAAACGTAAATGTATCGACACTCAATAAAAGGCCAATCATTATTCAACACATACATCATGAAAAGGTCATACCATAATAATTTTAATGGGGCTAAATGACCTATTGTGATATCATGTTGGTAAGGCAAAAGGAAGGAGTAGATAGCGTAGTTTTTTTTTTATTTTTTTTTACCTGCAACGCATTTCTGCGTCATCCTCTTGTTAGAAATCTCAAACGATTAATTCTGATTCGCTCAGTCAGAGCGACAATACAGGAGTGGGGGAGGGGGGGATTGTGCAATGTGCGATGTGTTTTAAATCTGACTTCCTGGGGGATTATTCTGAGAACAACGAACCCAAAAAAAAAGAGACAGAACAAATTATCCTTGAAAGCAAGCCAAAGTCTTAAAGGGGTTCCCTGTAAGTGTATGTTAGCGTTGCTCACCCAGCCTTCCCTCATTAACGTATTCATACAAAATATAATTTAGTTACTTTGTAACAAATGACTGTTGATGGCGCAACGATGTTAACGAGGCGACAGTTTTCAAGAACGTGTTGACGAAAGTCCCATAATCATATCTCAACTTTTATTTTTCGTCTTTCTGGTATAAAAAAGAGCACATTTTAAAATACACAATACTTTCTTTTAAGCACACCAATGTGTCCTGCGTCACCTTAAGTAACGTAATGTTCTATCGTAGATCTCTGAAAGTCTTCTATGTGGATACAGTTTCGTTTTGTTTAGAGAGGGAATCCCGAGAGCAAGGTTATGTTTCTATACAGCAGGTTGTTGTTGTTGTTGTACGTTAGTTTAGAGCAGACTTCTAGAATTTCTATACAACATTTCCGCGCCTTTTTGAAAATGAATTTCAGAGGGTAACATTGACTGAAAACAACCTCGTATGTGTTCCTACGGCCGTTGTCACAGACAAGTGTACGAATAACACAGACGAGTTTTAATTAAACATAAACATCAAGGTCGATGTTTTGAAAGTATGACATTTTAGTCATTATAGAAATGGAACCAATCATGTTAACTTTACACAAAATAGATACAACAATCTGCACGTCAGAGTCCACCTGATTGATTTCAACGATAAACTTTCAAGATGTCTCGTGCAAATATTGTCGACCCATTCCCGCATCGCTTCATTTAATCGTTCTTTTCAAATCAAAATAATCAGAGGGACAATGTTTTTTTTAATTGTTTAGATAAGACTCTTCGGTAACATGGACTTGATATCACATTTGTATTATCAGGGGTTGAACTTTACAAAACTTCCTATCTCTGCCACTAGACCTCACGCTATGTGAACATCTAGCAACAATGTCACGATGACGCCGAGAGCGATACGTATAAACAATATCAGTGTATATGAGAGCCACGCTGGGTAGGACATGATTAATGAAGGGCATGGAGAGAACAGTAGTGCATTCTCTCCTAAAAATCTTATCTAGTTTAGTTTTTTCTACCGTCCACACTTCATCCCATTTCAAACATTTATAAGATAGTTGATATCATATTGATTGATTGGTTGTTTGATTGATTGGTTGTTTGATTGATTGATTGATTGATTGATTGATTGATTGATTGATTGATTGATTGATTGATAGATAGATAGATAGATAGATAGATAGATAGATAGATAGATAGATAGATTGATTGATTGATTCATTAATTGATTGATTGATTGATTGATCATATTATTATTAAGTTACAAATTCTCAACTTTTCGCTGTTGTGTGTTTTACCTACTGAAAGTATCCCAAACCCAACTTGAAATGTATGGGGAGTGACAGGAGTAATACATTTGTTACAACATTAGAGGTGGTACAACCGTGTCGGTTTAAATTCATAAACTTCAATTAAGATATCTTCATCCCACAGGATACATAGCATATCCATAAATTTTACAGGACTTTCTTTTGGGAAAGTAAAAGAATGCCTTCATTGTAGACAGATATGGCAAACTACAAATTGTAATTGTACACTACTTAAATATGTACTTTGTACATAAACACTACTGATGCACCATCAGCAAATATCAGAAAAAATATATGGCGTTTTTTTATATATGCTATTTTTTACAATAAAATTCAATTTTTGATTTTTTTTTTCAAATATTCATTGGAGCTGACACAACGTGTTTGAATGTTCTGTTTAAAGCTTAAGCGATGTGTTTGAATGTTCTGTTTAGAACTTAAGCGACGTGTTGGAATGTTCTGTTTAAAGCTTAAGCGATGTGTTTGAATATTCTGTTTAAAGCTTAAGTGACGTTTTTGAATGTTCTGTTTACAGCTAAGGCGACGTGTTTGGATGTTGTTTTTGACAGCTGACTATATGTGTTGATGTGTTGATATAGTCTTTTTCGCATTAATTGTACGCTTGTCACGGTTCTCAAACTAATGATATTTGTGAGAAGGTATTGCAGAGTTGATGATACATGTCTATGTTCTATCAAAATCACATCTGTGCGATAGCGTCGTTTAAATATTCAAACAAAGGTTAAAGCCGTGTTGTCCATAGAGCCTCTTCTATCATACAGACAAACAATGTGTCGGTGAGAGGTGGAAGCGCTGACGGATCCATAACATTGAATTGATTTAATGAAGAAATATATGTCGTTATAGCCCCGGCCAAATGTTACATGCAAAAGGCATTGACTGACTAAAAACAATCTCTGGGTTTATACACATAACGCGAGGCTTGGTATCTAATACCAGGGTTTTGTCTTCAGAATTGCATTCGCAAAACGACACAATGAATTAGATTGACACATACGGAATGTACTCCCAATATACAACATCAATCAGGTACAGACATAAGGAATTCAATCTTAATATACAACATCAACCAGGTACAGACATAAGGAATTCAATCTTAATATACAACATCAAACAGGTACAGACATAAGGAATTCAATCTTAATATACAACATCAAACAGGTACAGACATAAGGAATTCAATCTTAATATACAACATCAATCAGGTACAGACATAAGGAATTCAATCTTCATTACAAAAATCAAAATATTCCAAACCTGGTAACACTTATATCTATTTATAGGTATTCGATAATGAATCTGGGTTAACGTTGTGTATAATTATTTGCTCATTAGTTTAATAATATAAATTTTACATTGATGACATTTAGACTTAACAATTACGTCAAAATATTGACACTGTCGGCAGAGTATCTGTAACGGCTAACATGCTTGCTGTTTATTTGTTTGTCATTGTGTTTGTTTATGTAACTACACTGATATTGATTGGGTAGTCAAGTAAGATCAAAGAATACCAGACATGAATTTGAATTTCAGGAAACCCGGCTAGTTTCAGACGACTTTAATCTCTTCTTACATCGTGATTTGATCGGCTGTCATGTCAACGCTAAGAAGGGCATGTTTCTACCTTACAAAAGTCCCGTACTTCTAACCAAAAGCGTTCAATATCGTTGGGTATATTCTTTATTTCTTCGACTGTCTGGTAAGGTTTAAAAGCCCCAAGAGATCCGGCACATTAAATTATTCTACAGGATTAAAAACAAAATGCATTTTATAGGAAAATATTATTCAATTCAATACATTCTTATGGCAGTATTGAGTTTAATATTGCCGAAGTTGACATTTCTACATACAATATTGAAATTTCGAAAAAAAAAAAAAAAAAATCATAAAAATGAAAGACAATTTTAAAAACACCTTTTTACTTATGTTTTAAGGGAAAGAAAGCATCATTTATCTACATGGTTTTCTTTTTCAAAACGAATATTTTCCAAACCAACCGTCTAATTAATTTGAAATTACGGTGAAACATATATACGCCTCAAGTTCATTCTAGCACTTTTCACACTAGGAGGTACCGTTGTTAATTGAAAACTATGGATGTACTATGGCGTGTGCCCATGATCTATAAAATTTTAAAAAGTGCTTCCAAACAACAAGATTTTCTCGCAAAATCGATTTTAAAACTGTTGACTCTTAATCAAGCAAACGCAGTTACCAGACATGTTAGTATTTTGGGAAACAGATCTGTATATTTCCAATAAAAGAAATAAGTGATTAATACCGAATTATCATCAAATATTTAAAACATCGAAAATTTGAAGAAAAAAACCCCCAAAAAGCCCACAGCTTCCGATTTGATATCTAAAATGACTACGAATGAGATATGAATTCGTATCATGCATGAAATGTATGCACAGTTTCTATTGAAATCGGCTAGTAACATGTCATTTCCACGAAATTTTGCGTCACTAAATTCTTTTCAATTTTTTAACTTTATGTTTGTTATTAAATCAATTTTAATATGTAATTTGTCATTTTTCCAGTAGTCCATCGCAAACACGTTTGTAACCTAAACCTGAGTGAAAGCAGTGTGTAAATACATGTAACACACAAAAACAGTACAGTTTTGGATATGATCGAAGCTGGTGTACGCCATGCTGACGTTACTAGACAATTTGGTGTGTACCGAAATACTGTGACGCCTTGTGAAAACAGTTTGGGACCACCAGAAACGACCTCGTACGGGACGTCCACGCGTAACGTCTAATCGCCAGGATACGTATATCCGGGTCGTTCTTCTCCGTGAATGACTTAGAACTCCTCCTTTGACGGCTGGAAGTATTCCTGGCCTAAGAAGATTTAATCCACGAACGGTAAGTAATCAATTGCTTGAACGTGGTATACGTCCATGACATCCAGTCATATGTCTTGTTATCCAGCAACGTCATCGTGTAGCACGTTTAGCCGTGTGTATATGACACATACACTACACGGCAGGACTGGGCACATGTTCTTTCAAGAAATGAGTCCAGGTTATATCTCGACAGCAGCGACGGTCGTTCTGGAGTGTCCCGTCGTGTTGGTTAACGTTTCAATGACAGTTGTGTGATTCAATGATGTCCACTCAGCGGTGTCATGGTGTGGGGTGTCATCTCTGGTGTTAAATGAAGGTAAGATAAAACCCTGTTGAAATTTGTTTGGCGATTTCTTATATAACTCCCCAAGTAATAGCATATTGTATCCATGGACAGTTACTTTTTCCGCTAGTATAGATTAAACGAGAAACCATTAAAATATCCTCTATATTTGTCCATTGATCATGAAACTGAACATTTTTCTCATTACGTGGTTGTGGTATTAATACAATGTTGTTAGTATCAAACTATTACCAATATAGTTACCTGTGGATACCGAAAGAAACAAATATAACAGTTTACAAGCTTAAGTATCAGATATCGCTCTCGTCTTACACTGAGGTCATTCGGGTGCGATTTCACTATCGAATGACTCTGATTAAAGGTATCATAATAAACAAAAACAAACAAACAAACAAAAAAAAAAGAAAGAAATTACCAACATGTCAACATAATCGTAATCCAAACGTCCATAAATGAGGGCAAAATAGAAACAACAGAAATATTTACAAGGAGGTTCCAGGAAATCGTATTACAATTATCTTAATAGAATAGATCGTTTCAAGCAATCGATTAAGTAAAGAAGCTTTATCAATTAGCCAACATTTATGAATAAGAATCTTTGATAAAAACAGAAACGCTGATTTGCGAAAAAGCCCATTGTTCAATACCGTTGCAAACAGATCTGTTATCATTATTTTTAACACATCCTCTATAGAGTTTGGGACACCTAATCAATTTCCTTCTATCTGCAGAGCCGTCTGATTGGCATACACGCCAAGACAAAGATTTCCTATCTGAACTCGTAAAGTGCTATTTTTTAAAGTTTCATCTAATCAGTACGTGCTTATATAGATTTTATAGACCTAAACGAGGTCTCCAGTCGGTAAAAGTACATTCTAAATGATATAAAATATAGTCAATGCAATATAAATCAAAAACCAATTATATGTATTATAAAACAAATTAAGAAATGGAAATAAGAATAAAGAAAAAACAAATGCATATCTTCGTAGATAATTCTTTAGAAATAACATTATTGATATAAATTATATGACTGACTTGCTATTTCTGAACAGTATACTGCTGTAAACGTATTGGATTTAACGCACTCAAAGCATAGCACATTGCCACATTCGACGAACAAGCGCAATGGTATTTTCACACATCAATATCATTTGTTTTTCATGAAATATACAGAGAGGTGAAGATTTATTATTTTATTTTGTTTACAAGGTAAATCTTCGTAATATAATCTATTATGCGACTTGATGCTGCTCGTTAGTTTGCCTCTTAGTTCCGTTGTTGTATACCTTGTTCTCATTTGAGAACGTGACAGTTCATACTTTGATTGACCAAGGCTTACTTGGCGAGTGACGTTGACGAAGCAGCAGACGCTTACTCTTTGGGAACACCTGGTCTTATTCTCCTTGTACATTTCCAGGAGTCTTTGTGTGAATCTTTCTTTTGTTCATATTCTGCCCTAGTTTTATGGAATTTGAGTTTGAGTTATGATTATGTTGCCATGTTGGGATATTCCTGATGTTTTTTTGTATAAGATGTATGAAGAGTATATGCTGCATGTGATGCTAAGAACGTTAAATAGTGAAATATAGGGGAAATTACAACCCGCCAAAAGACTGTCATTATTGACAGAAATGCATAGTTACCCACACAACTCATATTCGGAATAGTTTTTTAATTGATAAAATTCAGACGTAGAATGAGGGAATACGACACCATGATTGTCTGATGTTTCAGTATGACAAATACCACCACAGCGAAACTCTCCAACAACTGTCAGCTAATAATGATATGAAGGTTAGAAAGTACAAACTGGACGTGACAGTGGTCATGATAACACGTGATGGGAGAAAATAGATAAAATTGATCCAAACTATCTGATTCCTACAGGACAATAGTAATTCCATATATTCAACTGTGTTCCGTTGAGAATACCCTGGATAGCCAGAAGCCTGCTACATAACGAATGGAATCCAAATGAAGAAAAAATTGATATTGATCGACTGTGAAGTACAAATTAAACAGTCGAATAGCGTCTTTCCGTAGAAATTAGTAGTGGAATAATATTAATTTATATTATATCATGCAGCTATTAAGTCATTTTGTAATGTTTGCTGTCTAATCAATGCTGCATTGTAATTATATATTATTCTGAATAATATCTAAAACGGAACAGACTTTACCTACTACAGATTTGATAAATATAAACATGAATTTTACTTGACGTAATATTCCTTTCTTTGTCTTTTGTACAATTGTTGAGAAAGAATGACTTTTAAGATACGTTGTAAAAATGTATATTTGAAATGAGTAAATTGCACAAGGATCTCAACCACGATATTGTCACACATTATCTCTGAATATTTTGAAAAAGCTACGCATACATTTGAAAAAAATAACGGAAATCAAAGGAACCTCCTCGATATCGAGTCTTTAACCGCCGTTACGATTAAATCAATTACCAAACTTCTACCCAATCCTGTTACATATGTTTACATATTGCTTAAACTGGTCACAATGACATAAAATTTACCTGAAGTCAATGTTTAACAATACTTGACAGTGTCATAAAACGTCATAACACATTTATTTTCAGTTTGGCACATCGCTACGGAGCCATAGAAACGTATACCTACCTTAGATGCTATCAATGTAATATTATTTCATATCAATTATATAACGTTTTGCTATGACAAAGTTTGCCACATCGCTATGGAGCCACAGAAACGCATACCTACAGTAAATGCTATGAATGCAATACAATTTCAAATCAATTACTTTTTGTTATGACAAGGTTGACGGATGAAGTTTCCCATCGTGCCGTAATGGCTCTTGCCAATAGAACCTTTGTAGCACCAACAAAGAAAGAAATATCGAGTAAGGATATTGCCAAATAAAGATTTCGTCGCGTTTTCACAAATGTTTGCGAAGGCATCAAGAGTACATAAATAGAACATAACGTTGGATTGCGATTCGATGTTCTCATAAAAATATCCCCTATACACTATAGAAATATTTACCACTGTATCGCCTATAAAATTTGCATGCCAAAGTCTTTTAGTTGATATAGTTCAATATGGTCAAAAATACGAAATGTGTTAATTGTTTCAATAAGCGTGTCATTAATATAACTAATTGATTGGATTTTCCGTAATGTTCTACCCAACAATCTAATATCTGCATAACGGAATGTCAAGCAGTCATCTTAATCTGATCTCTGGCTGTGAGATTTGAGTTGACACTATGATTAAAAGGTATGTGTGTTGCTACTATTAACGCTCGCTCCTTATTCCCCAGGAGGATTGCATGATGAACAGTGCCACAAGCTAAACATAAAACGGGTTCCCGGGAGCTCTGTTTTGCTCGTTGTTATCACGATGGCAATCGATATTGACTTTTGTGTTTTTTTCTACTGATGCGGCAATTTTCTTTCCAATTCAATGTTTCTAGGCATTTTTCGTCTTTGTATTTTTGATGATTAAACATTTTAATATCAGCGGAATTAAGAATAGTAAATTAGTAATAGAAAACCTTGCTTTTTTGTTACTGTACATTATTAATGTATTGGCAAAAATATTAATCAGCCATCATTTGTCATCAAATATCTAAGATAATAAATGGCGAAAACGTTGGCATTTCATATTTAGTTTTAAAAACCATAATCAGAAGAGAAATTCAGTGTAGAGCTCACAACGAGATCAATCTTGTTAAACGAGTAATAACTATATCATTCAGAAGTTTATCGGAATAAAAATAATGCATACTGAGATTGCCAACGTCGACAACAATCTGAGTGATGCACAGGATGCAAATAATTATTCCTATTAATTAGGAAATGGTATCTGCTGGAAGTGTTGGGATAAACAAAAAATGAAAGTTGATGGATTGATGATGTGGAATATGGAGAAATAAGTCGATTGCTGACGAACATGGCTTCAAATAAATCTTGACAGAGAATTGTAAACTTTTCGTGGTCATTGACATTCTTTGAGGAATACGATGTTCCTTGTCGCTTCACTAATCTGGTATTGGTTTAGCGATCAGGGCAATTTTTTGTTCATTGTAACTCTCAACATTCTTAACCATTCTGTAATGATTATTGACATAATTACAATTTTGTTTTCTGTCGTATATCTATATCAACATATGGTTTTCAAATCAAACAGCGTCAATTTTTTGTTAATATGGAGCGAAATAATTCTTTAACAAGCAATACATGTAATGTGAAAATGATAAATATACTCCTACCGGAAATGGCTAAATGAAGAACGAAGAATGACATCCGGTTTCTTTTCTTGTTCCTCTTCAACAGGCCGATGACAATAACATTGAGGACGAACGCACATACAAACTCAGCACAAATGATAGCTGTAGCTATATTCCATATGAGCTGCAAAGATATAATAATTGAGACCGTTGTACATTGGGCGTGTTTCTCTTTGGAAATTGCTACAGCAAATGGTATACATACACATCCATGTTCTGTACTCCCTATGCTGATTTCAATTAAAATTATATTATCAAAATATGAAAATGACAAAGAGCATATTTTCAAGAATAATATCAAACATAATGTTATAGACCAGTTTCAATACTAGTTCCTTTGTTCTTAATCTCAAAAACTTCTCATAAGCAAACATGCGGCCTGTATTGCTGATTAAATAATAACAAGTATTCACAAATTCGGATTGTATAAAGCATAAGCAACCTTTTCTTTGGTAAGATGTTTAGACAAAGTCTTCATTCGATAACTTGTAGACACTAAATGAAGTAGAAAAACCTCACAACATATGCCTGCAATTACACATCAAGTCAACTGCTTACACAGCGTACTCAATCTCATTTATAATTTCTAAATATCAGCCTGTTTTACTTTGTGTAGTTGTATGAATAAATCATTATATGTAAACATTTATTGAGGTAAAACCATCCATTGCGTACCATCAATGAAGTATCGTTAATCATTATCTTCCACACAGAGGACAATATATATCAATATGCCAATATGTTATCATGCATTTTTATTAGCCTTTGATTGGATGGACAAATCATGCATATACTACCCTCTGATATACAATGCACAATAACCAATCTTAAATGTTATCCTTCAATTAAAACAAAAACACGAAAATTAATGATTTAACAATATTTTACCTTGTGGTCAGAGTATGTTTCTGGTCTGTTTGGAGCCAAATCCGTCGCATTTTCTGTAATTGCCATCGTAACCACTTCACTTTCTGCAGACCAATTTGTCATAATGACTATAGGATCTGGTAATTTCGACAGGAAGAGATGGTCGCTACCAAAAGGAAAAAGGGAAATGTAGAATTATACCATGTTCTTTCTGTTATTAATTTACGTCAACAGAATCCACTCATGTAAACTATATGTTACATTGTTTGTGTTTATTGAGATTTAGAAATATCCTACAGTTTCTTCTCATATTAAATCTTGATAGACGACAGATTCTCACTAGGGTGTAAAACGATTTTGATTCGCCCTTGTTCAATTTCCTTTAATCGTTAAGCTCTATCAGAGAACAATGTTCACGTCTAAATATAGTATGTCCGGACCATAGCACTTACCACACCCACATTGTTATTTACGAAGGAAAGAAGTAATTACGACCGGTTCTAAAACTTAACAAAAAGTGTCAGAACCAGCGCATGACCTTCCCAGAATCTTTTAATAGCACTTTTTTTTTTATCAAATTCTTTTTTGTTTTCCTCTTGAATGTTTATTATGTTTTTAGGATATCAAGTTGGACAATAAATCAAAATTTAAAAAAATGCGCTTTGTAAAGCTGGTAAGTTTTGGAGGGCTTAATTTCGCAATATTTACGGTTATCTTAAATAGTGCAGAATTATGTATCCAACTTCCGATAACTATGATTCAAAAACGACTTGTGCAAATTTTCATCATCTGGAAACAGCCCAAACTGGAACAGTCCTGTAATAATAGCCCCGCAAAATTAAACAATTACACAGCAATTCATCGCAATCGGAACTCGTAATATGATTTTGAATAACTTCAACATTTTAATGGTAAGCTCAAAAATATTCTTGTGCGCTTGATTGCTGGTCATGTAATTATGTAACATACAACCCGTCACACAATGATAAGTTACGTAGATATTGCAAATCTATTATAAAACAATGCTAACAGCACTTTTTTTATTCGTTTTGAAGTTACCAAACACACAAACAACTTTCTTAAACCCCATCAACTATACCAATCTATTGGAATATTAAAAGATAAAGGAAATAATAGTATTAAACTAAAAAACGTCAAATAAGACCAAGGCACGAAAGAAAATACGGAGGCCAGACGTCATTAGGTTTGTATTTCTAAAGTCACAAGGTTGATTCATTACAGTGAACTTCATGAAGACAGATCCTTTTTCCAATGTGTAAAAGTTTTCTCGAAAAATCATTTCTCTTCTGTTATTGTGAAGAAGCAGTAGATAGGCTAGGATTTGTCTCGATAGAATTATTGAGATAAACATTTCAATGTTGCCCACAAATTTTCATGATATTCAATTAATCAAATCTATGAACTTAAATTTCGTGTTACACTACAAAAATAAGTAAAGATATTGGTTATCAGTTTTGATCAATCTACCTGATAGTAATAATGAGTTATATATCATGCGTGTGTAACGTTGACAAGAGGGTCACTGAGAGGTGATGTACAATCTAGGCTAAACAAAAACAATGTTTGTATGAACGTCAATGTGGAAATCACTGTCTCACCTTTATTGCGCCGATTTAGATGCCTTATTTTCATTAAGTGATTGACGAGGGTAACATAGACTTTACTATCGTATATCATTGATACAATTCTATTACTCATGATTCTGCAAATAGTCGTACTTCAATCATTTGAATAAATCTGTACAATTAGTTAGTACATCAGGTCACTACAAACATATAAAAATAATTTAGATGAGAAACGCGCTCAGTTTATAGCCAAGAAAATCGATCAAAGAAAACCATAGTGTGAATTGAAGACATTTTGTTTTGTAAAAGATCATGAAGTCGGTTTATATATTGTATGTAAGAGAACACGATCTACCACATTCACAGGGTCAGCTATCATTTATGTCAAACAAACGGTTTTTGATGGTTATCATTTATTTTATGTTAAAAAAGTCGCCTAGTGGTTTTGTTGTTAAAAACATGATTTTCGTTTACGAATATAATTTTACTGGATAGAATTGACAATGGTTTGCATGTCCGATATCGTCAATAAAGATGATTAAGTATACACATTTATAACAGCATTTGTTATTTTCCTCGTAATTTTCCAAAACCTTCAAAATTTGTTGTCAATATCAGCCATTTGTAATAATTATTCGTCGTGATTTACTGAAGGTAACCCTGACTTGCCAATATTCTCCAAACACTTGCATGTCATTGCACCGAGATTGTAATATCAGTTACACTATCTACCAATATGTGGCGTATCAAATCCGACATTTTAACAAGAAACACATTCACAAATATACCGTTAGCCTGAATAGTTCTGACTTTTGGCGGTGGACTCTGCTTGTGAATGTTTAGCTAACGAGGTTTGATGTAACCTACATACCACATTTTAAATCAATCGAATAAAATATAGATGCTATTTATTTAACAACAATTGCGGAGTAAGCTTTAAACGTATATCACTAACTCTTGTTGGCCAGGATGGAAATGCGCGAAGGGTATATTGTGAATGGAAACTAGATTACGCGAACAAACACATATGGCAGGGTAGGAATCGAACCCAGGTCGCCTAAACGAAAGGCGAATAAGTTATCGTTGTGTCATCCGACCACCAAATTATTCAAATAGTGACTTCAGAATATACACATGTACATACAGTCAATCTCAAGACTTGCTGCGTCAATTACTCAATATTACCACTGTTAAAGAATACAAAATTAATGCAGATCGTGTCAGCTAGATACAATTTGGTTTAGTTATCACAACGCTACCTGAGTTGCAGGATGCATGCCACATTTAATACAATAAAAACAGTTAGATGTGTACAATGTACATGGCGTTCTTTTCGTAACATCATATTGTGAAATAATGAATTATTGGTCTATTACCACTGCGCCTTCTAGATTTTGTATCCCGTTTCGATCGATTTAAATTTTCCCTGGTCGATTCTGAAGCTTTCAAATTGTGGCCCTTACAATCCATAACTGAAGAACCCTAAAAGGACGAAACATCAATAAGATACAGAGTAGTTTATTGTTTATGTTTACTGTATCAGATGAACGTCAGAACTTTGGTTATAAAAAAGCGAGTGAAATGTACAATGAGCACTTGTGTAGACATTTTTAGCTTTTGTCATCTATCATAAACATCTATCCACCGAACGAATGCGTCCATCATATTCTTACGCCGAAATGAACACCTCTTTCTTTAAAGTCTGATAACGTGTTCTAAGAAAATTGATATTCATAATACATATCAAACACAATACGCCACAGCTATAATGACATGCATCCCTTGGAATAATACTGAATAAAAATTAAAATGCATTTAACATTGATATTATCTAGATGTGATTAATCTTCTTTATGTTTAAATGAACATTGTGTCATTCTTCCGAGACACCTGATCAAGTTCTCCGTGTGCCTTGTCAGGGTTTTCAATGTAAATCTTTCTTTTGGTCCTGGTCTTCACCGAGTTCAATGGTCGGAATACACGTCAATGTCACTACATCAAGCTTTGTAGCAAAGCGATACGGGTTCAGCTACAATTAATCAGAATTTTGTATAGGCCAAGGAAAGTTTGCAATATCAAAGTGCTGGTGTATGAAAGAATTTCTGAATATACAATAGCAATTTCTGAGAACGTGTTAAGACTTTAGCCGATGTCAAAAAATATACCAGATTCAATTGTTCCACCTGCATGGTACAGCACGAGGGAGCCAACGGATTAGATTATAAGAAACTCATTACGAGCCTGAAAGATTGATGAAACCTTTTGCTAGAAAAAATACCGTTGAAGAAAACGATAACTACAATGTACTTTTATATCCGCGTCTATCAATTGGAATAACAGCTAATCCACACAAAAAAAAAAAAACATTAAATGAAGATCGTTGATAATATTTTTTGTCCTCTATGCTGTGCAACATTCGAACACTTTTTATGAACTTTTGAACCAATAAATTGATGAAAAGGTTTAGAAATGGCCTTTAGATACTGTGTTTATAGGTTATATACCTTATGCAATTATTGTTGTTTGTATAAACTGAAGTACGGTCTCAAAGCTTCAGAAACGAAATGCAATGACTTCAAAAAGACACGCATTTAAATTGTGTTAACGTTCTGGTTAGTGAGGATAATTTGCAGAAATCAAACTCAAGTTTGGAAATTGCAGCATGCGTGAACACACTGTAACTCTTTTCCTGTCTCGTAACAACATTCAGGTGAAGCTGATTGAAATTAATTTCCTAATTCTCGCACTGTCACTTTCTGGATAGGAGTGAGAAAGGTGATAAGCACTTTAATCAGAACGACAGGTACATAATGCTCTAGCTTTTGACGACATATGGTCACGAAATGACTTTATACATTAATAAGATTATGCAAGATATTTCGTCAAAGATTCTGTAAGCGGTCATTCTATTGGCTGATGCAAATGTTCACCAAAACCTTGTCCCTTAGTGGATGGGTCAGGTTCTACGTATATGTACGCTGAGCGTAATGAAGTAAAATTTAGAATCAACATTTTAATCATATTGAATGTGTACAACAGCCTGATTGTACAACAAAAGTAAGCACGTAGTAATAGTTAGTTTATTTAATCAAAGACAGAATTAAACCTTTGTTTAATTGAAGTAAATTGATATAAACACAACACTGGTTATTTGACTGTCTCGATTTTTAAGCACTTCGTGGTGCTATACAAAGCATATTATATACCCATTGATTTTACGCCAATAAGCTTATGTCGCAGAGATAACAATAGAAATTAAATATTTCAGTATTAGTTGGAAACCTACCAGGATTTTAATCATGCAAGTTTTATCAATTCACACGCAGTTCACTACAGAAGTGAATAAGTTATCTATTTTCTAGAATTTGGAAGCGATAATTTAACGTAAACAACGTCAGTGCATCAGTGACCAAACGACAGTGTCAATGACAGTCTTATCAGTATTTTGCTGCTTTTTTCCTTTTTTTTATTTCAACTTCAAAATTTGTCCAGGACGTCGTCGATATTGTGATTAACAACAAACATTAGGCAAATACAACTCTTAAAACAACGAAACTTGAGCAAAAACCGAACAAAAAGAGAGAGACGACGACTCCCGAAAAAATACAAAGAGAATAAGACCAGGTTTTCCACAATATTAAGCGTCTCCTGTTTCATTGACGACAACCGCAATGTAAATCACGACAATCCAAGTAAGAAATGTCTCAAATGAGAACGTCCCTATACCATTTTTTTAACCTGCATTCCGGGCAACGACTTTAACGAGTTTGTCAGTTGACGCCCGTTTGCACTAAAACCATCATACTAAGAACAGACTCTTGAATATCGACAGAACGGCGACATGTTAACACTATAGGTTGGGAAATGCAGGAGAGTTGTTATCCAGAAATGCAAAATGCACAATAAGGAAATTGAAAACATCCCTATCATCAAACATCTTGGTGAAAATCAGTCCATGGTGGTTTCGTTATAGAAAAGATCTAGATACGCGGCTGACGTAAAAGAGTCTGTGGTGCCCTTGATATCTGAATTCTGGTGTATCTATTTGATTGTCTTGGCCAATAAATTTTACTCAAAGACAACAGAGTTGAACGTGCAATTTAAGGACATTATGACCTGTATTGATGAACTTGCATTGACTGGATAAGATAGCTGGTGTTATATTGATGCAGACACGATACAGCTATCTTCATAGTGTCCTTTATTACCTACATTATACCAAAGTTGTACGAGCAAATGGTTAGGCAATAACGAACCCTCATAGTATCAATCTATCTCGTTTGTCACAGTCGATTCGCCACAGGAAGTTCTGGACAGACGGAACCTGTACAATAATGAATCACCCACGATTTTCCTTTGGTTCCATATACATCGTTGAAGTTTTGGGTCACCATTCTGACATGATTGGATACCAGCTGACTCTATCATAGATCATTAGTGACTTAGGCCATGCTACTGTTGCTGCCGAGTGACATCCGAACTATTGGCAACTATCATACTAACCAATATAAATGTACGTTTTTCACTTTTCAAGAAAAACGATGATTAAAGACCATGTTATCCTTCAAAGACAGAATAGTGTGTCAACTTCTATATCCGATACCCTCTGTGTATATTAATTGCAAATTAGCACTAGAACTATCCAGCTGCTCTTGAAATAGGGAAAGGTCAAGCTAAATGGGGCTATAAAGAATATAAAGAAAGCAATTTAGCTTTACTGAAATATTATATGGAACACATAGCAGTATTAAGAACAGGTATCCATCACGTAAGGCTGAAAAGATATTCTTACACTACAACTAGTATTACATGTCAGGAAGTAACTTAAGGTTGTTTTTTTCATTATGTGATTTTGTTCATAAAATTGTAAATTTGAACTATATACATGCCTATGATATTGAAACAATCCTATTTCCATATCTTAATTATAAGGAAAATAAGTCATACAGCCCGCACTTCTTATCTGTTGTACACTATTACAACCGCTCATACATTAATATGCATTAACTTTGCGTTTGGCCTCCCTTACTTTACACAGACATCAGATCGTCTATCTTTATTTACCTCATGGCATTACCATGAGATAGATATTAGCGTTATTTTCGGACGAGACATTTTCTTGATCATGACCAAGAAATATACATTACATTATAAGACTAGTCTTCTCTCAGGAGGAGTCTCATTTTCCACATTCATCAATCCAATTTCATGTGCGAACTCCTGTAAACATGATTATCATTCTTTACTGTGTACAAATATTTTGATAACTAAAGTTAATGAACATTTAAATGTACTCACCTTCCTTTCACAACTACACAACCTTACACTCAATCTAACATCTACAGAAAAGTGTATGTTTATCTTTATGCCTTACATGTAATGTAATTACCCAGCATGAGGTCCGTTTCTTGTCATCAAAACAATTGTGGAAGAGTGTCTCAATGCATAGCCGGATGATACTTGACCTCAGTTTCCTAAATCACACATCTGCCATGGCTAGTAGAAGCACGCAACCCAAATTGTCACATGGCTCTAGTTTCACGTATCTTCCTTAACTTGAGGAAATTTTAAGTCTTACCAAAAAAAAAGCAATCGTAAGTGAAAGTAAACCTTTAAGTTTAAGTTAAAGGATATTTTCTTAACTTATGTGATGATTTTCTATGGACAATTTTAAGTTAATGGAAGTTCCTTACGTTAAGGAAATTTCGTGAAAATGGGGCCTGAGGTTACATCGTCAAACGCTCATAACGTTATCATAACGTCAATATAATGGAGTCTGCTTAGATGTCATTAAGATGCAACCATGTGTATTGAGTAATAAAGCTTGAAAAATATTCTTTTATGAGGGAAAGGTTGCGTTTGCATGTTGTAAAGAAATGCTAAACATCAACATAATAATGTTGAAAAATTAATAATGAATAAACGTAATACAATAGTCATGCATGGGCACTTTTCCTGAATGTCCTGTAGCTAATATTGAAATAAACAGATGTATAAATGATATATAAAAATCATGACTTAAAGAATGATGACGCTTAAACCAGTAAATCACTATGAAAACCGAATATGCTTGTATTGTTTAGGACGAGTTATGTATCTATATCAAGATATCGTAAATATATTGGACAAAAACATTTCAAAAAAATACTTCTTCAAAGTTGATATTAGTACCGCTCCATCTGTTTCTTCTCAACGCTAAACAATTCCTGTATTATAATTTTGATCCGAATGCGTCTGATTTTGGGAAGAATGACATTCTGATGGACACCTGTTGAACATCTCACATTTCACCGTCACGAGAGTCTACTTGATAAATTAATTCAGAGATATCTATCAGCAACTCCACTTTCACGCCTCGCCGTGTCAAGCGTCTATGTGATCAATTAATTCGGACACATCGACCAGCTACCAGAGACCTGTTTGTCATGGAGGCCCCATATATTTGTTTACAATGATTTATCACATTCAAGTCTGTTCTGTGATTTCATTATTACACGGCACTGTCAGTACATCATTAGTAGTTGTCTCCCAACTACTATACTTGTGTGAAATATCGATATGTACCTTTTTAATTGGTAAGTAAAGAGACAAAGATATCTCGTGAGCTATTGTCTTTAGCAACAATAGACCAAGGTCCTCGTAAATGTCTGGACGATGTGTTTTACTGAAGTTGCTTATTCTATATTATTGACCGTAGATACTTGTTAATCTGTTCTGGAAGCAACTATGTCCATATCTTTGGCAGGCAAAAATATATCACAACACCTTATTTGCATCTTGTAATTGGTAAAATGTTGATGAGTATATCAACCTTTACACATCCAATGTTGTCTAGTTTTACATAAGTAATAAAAGGCGAATTTAAGGTTTCAGTAACCTTATTTAAATACATACAATGTATCTACCCAGACCCCATCCTGTATACTACTCCGTGACTACACGGTCGTTGGTAAGACATCTGACTGTCTTTATCTATAGTCCTCCATGTCTGAGTCCCGTTTTATGACAATTTAATAATGAAATGTATTTTAAGGTGAAAACCCAGGTTCCTGGAAATCACATGCGGAGTTATAGACTCGACACAGTAAACAGGTAATGCATTGATTCATACGTCAATTTCAATGTTCACAGGAACAGGCCACGTTTCACTTGTATAAGTATACTGATTATAAGTTCAGTGGAAATGCAAATATTAAATTAATCTTGATCTCATGTGAACCTCGTGGCCTTCATCAGAAGTGTTTTGATATGTATTTATACTGCACTATCAAATGAGGAAATGATCAACATATTTATTTTCAGTACGAAGGATATGAAATTTATGCATGTAGAAAAAAATTATTTAATTATTAAACTTTTGAACAGTCCATTCTTTACTGTGGAGCAAACACAGAACATAAGTGTAATACCTAATGGCCATTTCTGTGTTAATTCTCTTTGGTCGAGAATCCGCTTTTTATCAAATTCCCATTATTACATATTTGGGGGAATGCTGCTACTTAAATGAAGTTATTCGTACATTGTAATACATATATATTTTTTTCTATTTTACTACATTCATTCCAAAAAATGACAATAAAAATATTGTATTGGTATTGAATTATCTTGTGTTTTAAATATCGACATTTTAAAAGTCAACGCCCTTCCCTGGAGAAGTGATCAAATTGCATCGTCCAATAGTACATTTTCTACCACCACCAGAAAATGTGATTTGAGGTAAAGAATCGGCATTCACACGAATGTAAAATGGCATTCCTATATCAGGTTATATCTTAACAAGAGATGTGAACAATCAATATAAGCATCTGTGCGTCCCACAAGATCTATTTCCAAATTAACACAATTTTGTTTTTTCCTACAGGTATTCATTTTAGGGAACAGGAATTTATTTTCCTCTTATTCGATAAAGAAAACATCTTTCCAGTTGGGCGAAACATTCAATCAGTTCAACTCGGTTATATAAACGTGAAAGGGTTTGAACTGAAATGTTTGCTTTGTAAAAATGGGTCTTGTCTTGTCAAAGACAATAGTATCAAGATTTCGAATAGAGACACTGTTCAGAATATACACATGTAGTTGACGCTATACAATATATCTAAAATTATCTGATGTATAAAAATGACGAAATTTATTTAATTGTGTGGCTGATGCACTCAACCGTCTAGAGTTTGACTTTTCCTACGATCACTGTGAAAGACGAAAAAAATTGTATGATGCAGTTTAATCAATTGTCTGGCTCTTCGAAATATAACCAACTATTCACTTGTTCTTCTTTCGTACTATTGTACAATATCAACAAGGCGCCATTCTCTCGGGTGCACTTTTTGGACAGTATTGTCAAACCATTATCCCCTTCAATGGAGAGCGCTCTCTATGTCGATGAATTCATTACATGCCGTCAATCTAAGCATATGAATACTTTCGAAAGAAAACTACAACAATGTTTGAATCGATTCCAAATTTTGGCATAATGCTGAATATATCTCTTTGTAGTAAACCCAGTCTGCTTGATGAGCAAACCAAATTATCAGGTGTAAGGTTCCGTCCTTTCGCATATGAAATATCTTAAAGCCAAATGCCTCAAGGTACTGGATATTCTAAAGGTGGTGTCCCACACTAGTTGGGTAGCTGAAAGAAAAGTTTTGCTAAGACTTTATAGAGCTCTTATTAGATCAAATTAAAACTACGGTGTCATTGGGTATGGATTTCAAATTATTAGACTCTATTCATCATCAAGGTCTGAGGCTTGCTCTCGGAGCTTTTAAGTCCACACCAACAGCGAGCCTCTATGTAGAGGCTAACGAACCATCATTATATAGCCGTCGAAATAAATTGGCTTTACAATACACCATTCAGCTGAAGTCAAATCCTTCATATCCTGCTTTTTCACTGCATTTGATCCAAAATTTAAAACTCTGTTTCAACACAAAACACAGACCATTCCAACATTTGGTATTCGGAATTCCGCTCTTTCACAAATCATCAATATTGATATTTATCAAATTCAATATTTTGGAAAGATAGAAATTCCACCCTGGCTCTTAAATTCACTTGAAGTTGACTTTTCACTTCATGAAACGGTTAAATCAGACTCTGATCTACATTTACATACTAATGGTTTAAAAGATGATAGTAAGCTTGCCGCGGTCAAGGTTACACAAGATGAAGCTAATGGATGCCCGCTACCGAACAACGCCTCAACATTCTCGGAGTAAGCGCGAGCTATCTACCTCGTCTTTGCACAAATCTACACAAACAAAGCAATGAGAGCTGTTATCTATTCAGACCCGAGAAATTATTTGATCGTAATGTTACAAGAAAAAGACCCCTTTTGAAACTGTTGAGATATATAAAATGCTTGGTTATCTGAAAGATGTTGGACTATATTGCAGACTATGACTTACCATTTTAATCTGTTGTTATAATATCCATTTAAGTTTTTTAGCATTTGTCTTTAACCTTTAAGTTTGTTTGATGTTGTTTTCTGTTTGCATAGCTGCATGTTTCACCTGTTGATGGCCCTAATGACCTTTTCTGTGTTGACAGATTGTAATAATATTAATAATAATACAAGCTGTCTTTATATATAAACAATCTGAATGTTTAAGAATAAATCCAGACAATTCTTCACCACTGCAATGTATGTTTATATTTCATATCAGAAATTATACTTAATGATTTGTTTATGTACCAATATTTACATCCGGTAAACCTCATATTTATTAAATGCTCTAAGGGAAATATATTGATCATCTTATATAAATATACTTCTACCAAGGTACAGACCATGAAACAACTCTTATATTTCAATTATATAAGCCAGGAATTTCGTAAAACATTTTAAACGATTACTCTACACAAATTGTAGAATAACTGTGATTAAATCAAATAGCCATTTGGTAACGCAAACAATGAGTTGAGCATCACGGGCATCACTAACAACAAAATAGTTTCAGTTGATCGAATGTGTGTTTTTATTTACATTTGGTAAATATATACATCATTTCTCCCCCATTCTTGTTTTTTGTCTGTCTCTTCATGTATACATTTTAGAGATGCCATCAATCTTCGTCAGCTTACACAAAGTATAAAGTACAAGTCGTTTAAACAATGGGTCAGATCTGTTTCTAACACTGACATAAATAATACATATCTATATCGTCTGCTTTTATAGTAATTTACCTTCATCTTACTGTTGGAATGCTACAAGTAAGAACGGAAATCATCAAAGTTACTGGCATAGACGTCTTGACAACACCGGCAACAAATGCAATCTTTACCAACTATTTCAATCTTACCCGTAGCAGCTTGATTGACATCAATCCACCTAAGTTGAAATGACATTCTTTGAAAACAAATTGTGGAGACAATTCAGACAATCGCTGTTGCAATAGCTTGTTGGAGAACATTAGGTGCAGATAACTGATAGGATTCAACAGAAATGTGGACAGATTGTTTTTAACCACAGCAGGTGACAATATTGAATGCTTTTATTTTTTGTTTGTTAAGAATAACCTGTTTTTACAATCATAAAAAGGACTTGGTATGCAACAATAAAAGGTTAATGTGTTAAGCTTCCGAATTTTAAGATCTAATCCTTGGTGTTAGTTAATTTGACGGGTGCAAACCACAGCAAAACTTTCGATGCCACATGGGATATAATTTGTTTTCTTGTTCTTTAAAGCATGCGTCTACGGTTCCGGATATTGAAACACAAGTTTTTAAAGGATTTTTCAGTCATTTCCCTTTATCACTTGTTCAAGAAGACAAGAAGCGCCAGGAAAAGTTTTTTCTGTGCATTACTACATAGTGTTAAGGTACATGCTGTTGTGTAAAAATGAATGCAATTCTCGGCAAAGATTAAAGGGATACTAAATGTAAAACATTACTCATAGGGAACATTGATAAAACGTACAAATTAGAGACATTGTTCTTTGCCTTTCTACGCCTTGCACGGGACCTAATGATTGGACCAAATCATAAATTGAAGCTCTAACCTAAACGAAGATCAGTTTGGCGCCAAAAGTTGACACCAATAAACAGACAACTCATTGAATGATTTTCCCTGTTGTGTCATCAATTTTATTGAATCCATCCACATAAAGCTAGCACTTTCCACTCGGATTTTTGGGCTCAGAGCAGCTGTCGCTGTCGTAAAGTGGCCAGGTTTGGTGTAATTGCTACTGACGTGCTGGAAATTTATTTAAATTACAACCTCGAAATCCTGCATATAAAGTTTAAAAATTATCAAGTGTCATACGCCTTCGTTACCAACGCGTTTTTGGATGTCAGCGAAATCCTTGGTTAAATCTATAGTCGAGGGTCTGTAAACAGTCTGCAATAGTTAACGTCATTCCGTTTTGCGTTTGACAGAGCAAACTGTGCGCGAGGTCTTAGGTGCAATGCAGGAAACAGCCATTGACTCTGTGGAGGAGATATTTATACAGGTTTAAATCCTGTTTAATACATTTGTCACTATAAATCATGTTTAACCTAAACCCGTTAAACTGGCAGAGAACACCCCCGAGATTTGGTGGAGCTAGGTGTTGAATTTATGTGTCTGCTTTCTACTATCATTTAGTTGATATTTGGAAGCTGCGTTTTACGCTGTGAACGGTTGTGGACACAGCTTTAAGCTGTGATCTGCTTACGGCAAATCACATTAAACTCTGCTTTTGATTAAAGCATAATATCACCACAGATTTCAATGAAATTAGCAAGGGAAATTAAAAAGCATTACGTTTTCTTGCAAAAGAGATTGAAATCATAATGGAGACACATTTTCTTCAGAATCGGATACCTTAATTTTTCAATTAAAATATTTTTACCAACTATCGTGTCGTGTTCCATGCCAATCGAGATAACAAAAGTTTTAAACATGAGGGAGAAAGTAATATGAAATAAATATTTTTTGTCTAAGTTCATCCATCCATTTCTTAGTCTATATTTCAGCTATTCAAAATTAAAATTTAGGTTGCAATACTGGTATTTATCCAAACGAATGATTAGATACGTAAAACTGAACCCTGCAGAGAATTATCTTATCATTACGCTTAATCTAGGTTGAGTATCACCATTCAATGCTTAAGCAAACATGTATCTATTGCTAAGGATATGGATTCAGAGTGATAACTACGTTGATATAAACATATCGATATATATCCAGTGGAAAAAAAAAAAAAACGAAAAAACAAAAAAAAAAAAACAAAAAAAAAAAAAAAAAAAAACAAAAAAAAACAAACAAAAAGAAAAAAAGCAGGAAAATACCAGTACGTCAACATAACCATAATCCAAACCCAAGTTCAATAAAATAGGACATTGAAAAGTCCAAGGATAATAAGACCTGGTGTCCCGGAACAGCAAGCGTCTTCTTCTTACTTATAGGTCTTTAGCATCACTCTCTAGCCCTAGAAGAACTAAATAAATTGATATGTTGTTTAATTCATTGTTAGGTATACTGTATATAATTTTAAAGAGGAACCTGAATGCTTTGTCACATATGTGTCATTAAATCAAATAGCCTTTGCTCGTTCATTTACCTCAAAAATCGTCGAAAACGATCCACGCGTTCCAAAGTTATTGTCGAAAACGCTAAAAACACACCTGAACGAGATCATCGAACGGCACTGTAACAGAGCTCTTCAGTAGTGACGTCACTAGTGTGAGCTCGCGTTCTGTCCCACTCCGGCAGCCATTAGTTTTCTAGCAGAAGTCAGGTTATATCGTTTCGTTTTTTGGGCCTACTTGAATGTTATTCGACTAATTTATACTATAATTGATGGTAAAGTAACAGTAGTGTCATCGTCTATGGAATGTTTTACTTAGGTTTCAAATATTTGTGAGCGTTCGTGGATCTATCTCTATACAAAATTATATTCCACCCAGCTATAGCTTCCCACCCGATAAAATAACGAATTACGCTACCATCCCCCGACCTACCTCAGAGAATGTTTTCACCATGTGGAAGTTAATCCAACGCTCTGCACCCAAATTATTAGACATACTGCATCTTATACCCTAAAATGACAATACGAGACAGTTTGAACCAATCACAACACATCACCAGAGACAGAACACCCCTGACACGGACGAAAATGCAAGGAAAACAAGACAGGAGAACTTGCACGTGATATACATAGACCTCCGACAAAACAGGTAATAGGTGACAGGACAAAACTTGCTTCCACTAGTGACGTCACCAATACCCGGATGTAAATCAGGGTAATTTGATCGCTTGCTTGATTAACGTCTCGAAGCAGGTGTGAATCGGCACGTTTAGACGGATATATCTCGGAAACGGATGGTCGAATTTCGATGCGGTTTTCGGCATTTTTGTTCTTATACAACAACAAATCCATTGAAAATCGAACCTATCAGCATTCAGGTTCCTCTTTAAGTTTGTACAAAATACACTCCAGTGATAAACACTTTTCAACACAAATTTTGAATTAGATACAGCATAAAAATGATTTGAACTGTATCATACTGTATCGTTCTTCTAGAATTCTTCAGTGGTGATTCTGGCCGAACTAATGAAACTATGATCACTACAAGGTAATTATTATGTGTTTTTTGTACAATCCGTTTTTGTTTATTTTTCAACAAGGAATCTTGGAAAGGCACACCATTTACTTTTACAGTTTGGTTAAACATTCACATACAATCTGTGAACTTAAAGGCAACGTAAATATGCCAAGTAAGAACACAAAACAAATTTACCGTTAGTTCCCAAAAGACTTCTAAAAGGAGCCAACAGCTTAAATCTTCATTACATGACATCCTCATGGGGGTGTTAGCCAAATTTTAACAAAAATGGTATGGTTATTGAATATCTAAACACGATACTTCCCAATGAATTCAATAAGCATACTTAACGAATTGACGATCAGAACACTAATTGAGTTAAAAATTCTTTTCCCCTTCCGTCAAAGATTGTTAGCCATATCGTTCTATGTTTCGATAAGGCAATCACACTTCACGGTAAAGCAAGTGCGGATATACATCTAGAAGCTTCTAACCATCCCTAACACTTCCGTTTGCTGTCTGCCATACACACTAAAGCAGCTATGTTTGCTGCGGATTGTGAAAAGGAAAGAAATTATCAATCTCTCAAAGACTCAAATCTGTGACGTTTGTTGACTACAATATGTAAATATTAGAACAAATGCAATTTTCCAAAATTGCAACCGGTGAGAAAAATGTAATTTTATTTTCAGTACTACTTAGCGCACAGTTCAATTAATTCGCCAATGCTACAATGTTTTATATTTTAAAAAGGAATTTGTTTTGAGAATTTTTTGTACGCGCATTCTTAGCAAAGCTCGTAAAATTAAACGTAGTTTATCGCTGTTGAAATGTTTGTTTATCGAATTAGTTATGAATCATTTTACACTTAACCATAGTTTAATGATGTGCGTCGACTGCAGTAGAAAAAACTGACTGCAAAGGTTCGGTTTTGATCGATCACAATTTATAAAATGAAATAAATAAAGGCCATTTAACCCCATAGGGCAACATTATAGGCGATGACGTACGGGAAGCCTTTGGACTCGGTGCAAAATGTCATACCTTCGACGACTTTATCCATAGTTATGTGCTATATATAACATCGCTAATAGTGGGAGAAAGGCATATAACACTTTTAACATGATTTGAGAGAAATGTTTCCAATGAGGCTCTACAGATTATCCCAATTTTTCTACATGATTATTCTATTCTAAAGTATCACTAGATAAATTGATCCGAAAATAGGATTATAATGGTGTTTGCTTATAATGAAAAAATGAATATCAAAATATAAGGTGTGATATGATCAGTATGGGAACAGTGAAACAAGATAAATATTATCAATATGTAGAATCATGCATATGTAAGGAAATCTCACCAACCTTCAACCAAGGAAAACAATTATATATAACGCGTCTGAAACTCTTACCAAGCAAATGAAACATTTCGGAAGAAGGTAAAGATTTCGTCGCGTTTTCCTTGGTGAATATGGGATTTCAATTCCCGTACATGCAGTGTTATGATATTTAATGTACCCATGGCATTTCAAATTAGCAAAAATCTAAATTGAATTTATCAAAATTCAGTATTTCGGCATAAGTTCATATCTTGATTTAAATCATAGTAACGAACTCCTTAGACTCATGATATGGAGGCATGAAATCACGCACCAAAGATGACTTGGTCTCAATCAATATATGGAATACACACCAGAGACAGAAAAAAGAGCAGAATAAAGCGGAGATTTGTCAGACACTAATTCCTCTAAGGTGTAAATTTTATCCATCACAACTATCAATGGGGTCATATTACGACTAGTCTCCAATAATTAATCTTAATTGTACTGAATATCAAATTATAACTCCCAATTGAACAGAATACTGATACTATGATAATAGTTTATCTTTGAAATGGGCGTTACCGGTCTGGTTTTCTGAAAACCTAAATGACAAATTCACTAGACATAGTATCAAAATTTTACGAGAAATTATCTATGATTCTGGACAAGATTAGTACATTTACCAGTTCCTCAGATCGAGGTTTTTGGCAATCTAATATTGGCCTTAAGATATTTCAAGAAGGAAACGATATATCATCTGATACCTACTATCAGATCAATAGTAATGCTGACTTGCCTTATTTAATTTGTCTATGAGAATTCAGGGGGAGTGATTAGATGTTTATCATGACAAATATTATTTGTTGTGGGTGATGTTTGGATTTATATTGTTTGACGTCTTGTCAACATTAGTTGTCATCTTAGGCCGACCACACGTGGGTTTTCTCCGGGTACTCCGGTTTCCTCCACCAATAAGACCCCTCGCGCGCTTACATCCGGGCCAACAAGGGTGATTGGTATAAGCTGAAATAACATGTTTTGTTGCTGTTGTAAAATAAATAAAGTTTATTTTATTTTATTTTTTTTTTTTTTATTTTTTTTTTTTATTATTTGGATCGTGGTTTGTCAATCATTCAGAAATTGTATTACTTAAAATTCATCTGCATGGTATAGCCTGCCATTTTATCGCCGGACTGCCTCTTAGAAGTGCCAAGATTTCCCAAGCCCCAGACGTTATAAACAAACTCACAAAGCTACAGTTGTTGGATCCCACAACGTTACACGATGTGAGCACGCTGCATTTACGATCTGCTTACGACAGGAAAATTTGATATAATAAGTTATCGCACATTTGTGCACACGTTGTGGATTTCCATCGCTATGATGCGCGATTCTATTGTGGTTTTGAAATGACTGAAAGATAAATGTGGGATAGAGTTTATTTATTTTATTTTCTAAATACAGACGAGGACAGTTATTTCCTAATTAAACCATAAATCGATAGCTTGGAGACATGTAAATCAGATACATATTTAGATAAAGCAATTAAACAAGACAAGAGATATAGGCACTATGGGCATCTCATTTGACTTTACATTCTCTGAGGATTACCATAGAGCAAGGGACTTGTTTAAAGAAAAACGTCGTTTAACGAGACCTTTGTGTTACAGCTGTTTCGGAAATGAAAAAGGTTTCAGACTGTCGATCTTAACACGACCGTCGTATCTGTAACAAAAGAAGTGTAATCCAATGGAAAACGGCAGGAGTCAACAGAATCACCAAAGTCAATACAACTAATATCGTCGGAAAGCACCCCATGACCAGACGCACGCAAAGCAAGGAAATAAATTGTGAGCAAAAATTACAAAGAATACAATTGCTTTTTGCAAAGTTGCAAAATAGCAGCTCATTCTATCCGAAACTGTTCTTGAGTCCAATTCCTTGTTGCGTTGAAATGTAATATTTTATCTGATACAGGAACTCAGAAATCGTTTATGATACAGGAACCCGTGAATACACTTCATTCAGATAATAGGAAGGGAATATCTTAACAAAGCGTCATTTGGAGACCTATCACAAGAGTTCAGACATAACATCTCTGCACAACCACAATTTTCCTACAAGCATCCCATTGCTACTGATTCTTAACATCGACATTTGAAAAGACCCAAGTGAAGGTTAGCACACCCCATCACAGGAAAGGATTCTCTTTGAAATCTAGCTTTTGATTTTTATGCGCAATAGGTTGCAATAACCGCTTTTACACTATTGGAAAATTGTCCAGTCCTGGATGCTGTCACATTATGGTTATGGTTTTTATTACTCCTTAAATTAGACGTAATCGTTGTCACGGACAGTGGAATTATGATAATTGTAGCAGATATACCGCCACACCTGAACATCGAATACTTTACAGAAGCCATTATGCATTATATTTATTAGAAATACGTTATATTCGCTTCCTCTCTCCCAGTTACGAAAACTTCAGGCGGGTTCAGCAAATCATTGATGATGTGACACAAATTAGGCCTTTTAAACCTGTCCGTACAGATATTGTGATTCCAGCAACTCGCCAATTTTTAACAGTTGAGATTGATGACAAAGAAGTGGGTGTTATTTACATAAGTAAAATGTTTTTTCAAGCTTACATTCAATCAAACTTCCAAAGCTGAAATTATCCTGTATTTTTCAGTGACTCAAAAGCCCATTGTATCCAAACTTTTCAAGAAATGCTACTACAGCTGAATGTAGAGAAACTATTCCACAGTCGGATTGTTCTTCTCTTGCTTATAACTTTGGTCTAAGCGGTCACATAGAAAAAGATAATTTTAATAATATCCAAAGTGTTATAAGAGCTTCTTATGATGGGTTTTTAATATAGGGAAACTCCGCCCGATGAATGGAATGTGAATATCAAGGAACTTATGGATTCCATTTAAAACTTTGCCAGATAATTGACTAAACGAGAACCTGCAAGGTCGGATGTCCTTTCAGATTATGTTGAATACTTGCGGTCGTGGAGTTAAAATGGATAGGCGTTGTGTGAATTAGATTCTGACAAACTTATAGATATTCTTGGAACGCGCGGAGACACCGGAACGAAGTTTTCATGAAGTTAAGGGCTGTGGGGAATCATTTTTATTTGACTCATTTGGTCAAGTGACAGTTAGGTCTAATATGGTCTCAAAAAGCCAAGACCTCAGCATAAATGGTGCCCTCCGATGGTCACCGAGTTGTTGAGGATATAGTAACGCTACCAATATATCACGACTCATCACGTAACCGTGCTTTCATCTCGCATACATCAGGTGTAGGAAGCGGATGGGAGGTCTATTGCCCTATCAATTTGTTTGAACTTTTAAAAAAAGGGATCATTTTTACTAAACAAAAAATACACACAGAATTTTATTAAATTTCATTTTGCGTGGTTAGGTTTGTCATTTGTGTAACCGTCTGGTTCATTCCAGTGGCGTTGGAAGCAGGGGGGGGGTGTGTGGACAATTACCCCTCACTATTTGACACCTGCAAACTAGCATTCGAACTTTACTAACATTACGATACGGGCAACTCTTAATATTTTGCAAAGTAAATAAGTGCTCTTTGTCTTAAAATATCCTACAAACCAAATTCAGCCGTTGTCATCTAATACGAGGATCGTTGAAAGAAGTGATAACACTTTCACTGGAACTGATAAGGTCATTGACAGATGAATAACTTAAAACATCGTACCTTTTCATTGAACTCTATTTAATGATCAGAATAGTCTCAGAATGGCATTGTGGATTTCCTGAGCCTGAAGGTCTCCGTTGCGTTCCCGTAGGATTTGTAAATAAATCAATGCTAGAGGACATTGCAGGCAATAGCAAAACCTCTTCGCGATTACTTTTTAGAATAATGAAATGAAAAATATGTTCTATAAAACATTATTAACCGTTTGAATTATGTTTAGCTTCCTGTGTCTATTTTGGATTCATTGTGTATTATTAAGTGCCGAGTATTGACTCGCGGAAATAAATTTTCAAAAAAGTTCAGGGTAAAGTGAAATCGACTGAACGCGTTATGGTGCAATGGTTAAATTCGTTATTAACCTTTATTGTATCTAATTCTGTCAATTTGTCATTGAAAATTGATATTTTTTGTATATTCGTTATAATAAACCCAATGGTGACAAAATAAATTTGTTATGTCTGTAAATGTACAATCAGGTTTTGCATAACATACCTATCAGAAGCATTTTGAAAAGTGAGGCAGCATTACGTTTTAGCGTGGAGAGCGTTGAGATGAGTACTAATTCTGCTTCTTTGCTGAATGGAACAAATCAATGAAATAGTAACCTTAACAGTTAAATTTAAAAGGTTGTTATTATTCAATTACAAGACATTACTAGACAAGAAACACACATTTATTTATTCTTTTTTTAAGAATTGGTAATAACGTAAATGTTCAACAATCCAAAAAACAGCCATTGCAGTATCACAATGACCTAACAATTCTTTAAAATATCATGGAATATGCATAAATATGTAATGTAACGTACATATACGTGGAATTTTTTTTTTATAAAACAATAATTAATTTTGATCACAAATAACCCGATATTCGATTGTATTGGCAACTGACACCAGTCAGTGAAACTTTGAGACGGATTAACGTCTTGTGAATGGGAGATATGTTCATGTAAAGTCAAACGGAATCCAAACATCTGCCAGGTTGTCAACTAAAAGGGCAGATATACACTTCACAAGGTTGACTATACTGAATTTGACGAAAAATGTTACTCCGTATGTGTGACTTTCAAGGTGTGCGACAATATTGCTAAAATATAAGGCAACAGCAGCATTCATTTTATATGGATTAATGTTAATTAAATAACTGAAACATTGACGTTTAGGTGCGAAATTTGAGATAAATGTACATAGTTATAGCAATTAGCTTTTGCAAATAATTTGTACATTAAATCAAAATTATGATTCAATTTCAAGAACGTGAAATAATGAACTAAACTCCATTGTACAGCTGTCTTTTTGGGACACGTCAATAATGCAGAAGGCTTACGTTTTGAAGTTAGGAGACATCTGAGAAATATTTCTGTCTAAGTGAGGAGGAGGTGCATTAGCATATGGTTAAAAAATGTCATATAATTTCCATATATACGATTATTTTAGAAGGATGTTAAGAACATGTGTGAATTCTTAATCGTGTCACTTTTTGTCATGTTCCCAAAATAAGAACCTGAACCACGAACAAACGTAACAGCCATAAAACACGTTTACGTTTAACATCATCAGAAATGAAATTGTTAAGTCTGCAATATTTTTTTTTAAATCGGTAACGGATTCCTTTATAAAATTGTGTATTGATGGGGTAAATTAAATTATGGTTACAGCACATCTACTAAATCTAATAAAAGGGCACGTCATTCTACGATCATTCAGAAATTGTTATAACAGATTAGAAGCCAAAGTAATACTACAAGCATGCATATGTCGGTAAAAACCGAATTAAGATTAATTTGCTGCAAAAGGAAATCAACCAAGCTATCAAGGCAACAACAGAAAAATGCATCTATTCAAGAGCGATTATTAAGCGCAACGTCCCGGTACTAGGGTTTCCTTAATAGATCAAGAAGAAAATAATAGGTGGAACTAAGTCCAATATCCTTCAATGAAGACCCAGGATATCAATGTTATGTCTAGAATTTTGTAAAAAATATAGATAGCAATAAGATATAAACTGATTGATATATATGTATTTGTTTTTTTCACTTTCTTTTTTGGTGGGATGGAGGAACATAATTGAAACTACCTAGGTCACATGTACGCAATATTTGAGTCAGTGCAGCCGCACGTTTAGTCACCTAAATACTTTAACACGTTCGCAGGACATAATTATTACGCCACCGTTCCGATAAAGTATTACATACAACGAGCAGTGTGATCATAAAGGACAGTTACTTTAACGCAAACAACATGGCAGAGAACCTTAAAGCAGTCAATACGTGTTAAAAAAATCTATGTTGAGATAAAAAAAAAAGACCTACCCTTAATTTCGCTAAGTTAACAATAACTTCAGGTGATTATATATAAGGAAGAAAGTATAAATTATTCGCTTTGCGCCGTCATTGAAATAATGATAAACGGTTTGACTGGCTGCAAGTCTTTTATACCCTGGGTTGCCTGTACTCGTTCTAAAACAAGACCTAAACTAAAAAGATCGTTAGCATAAGGACATCTTGGATAAACCGAAAACTTTTTTTTCTGTCACATAATTTATCTTTTTAAGTTGCATTGTCAGCTTAAAGAACTATTTCCGTAGACCAGGGGACATCTCAGTCTGGGATAAGTATCCATAATCCCTCTCAGAGAGTGCAAAAGTGAAGCAGAGATATAACATAATGAAGTGAAAAAAAGGAACATATCACGTAGACAAAAACCCCAAGATCATTAATTGCGTCTCCTGGAACAACCTATTCAATTCGGAAACATAATAACATGGTTCACGTAATATCAGACACCGCGTAATAAACACATTTCTACAGACAATAAAGACAGACTTGTTTTGCAATCAGAATGCAGTGTGATGTATGTTTAATTTCCAGAAAAAGTCTAGGATCAGAACGTCCAATCCCCAACGGTCCATATTTCATGATGCAGTGTGTTTGCATCAAAAGCGCTATTCGTGCTTTCCTATCTCCTTTACCTCCCCTTTGTTTAAATTTTGAATCTGGATGTTTCTTCTAGGTTTTTCCCGGTTAATTGTAATCCGTCTAACCAATGAGAGATAACGGTAAGTCTAATAGTGCTTTGTAACAAATACGGAATCAAATATTGCATTATGTAGTCAGATTTAAACGTATTGAGGCAACTGTAACAAAATATGTTGCTGTGTTTCTGAAATACCACTAATGCCGCTGACGAGAGCTCCAGTAGATCACAATTAAATCAAAAGATAAAAAACCTCATTGTTGTGCATTTCAGGAGTTTCAGTGAACATATTTCCTTTGTTGCTATGTTTGTCCTATTTTTATTGAATTTGAGCCTGGAATATGATTATTCTGACATGTTGGTATTATCTTCATGTTTTTATCACGTCGTGGGAGTCGGAGCAAGGACATTTCCAAAGCTAAGTAACAGAATCGCTTTGTCAATCCTATAATGTATGAATATTAAATTTTCGAACAACATTTCAACCTCTATATTATAGAGATCACTATAGTTTTTTGGACTTTCTCCTTGAATATTGTCTCGGTTTACAAACCAGCTGAAAACCTTTCTTTAAAATGACAATAACCGTAACCTATGATCATATCTTGTAAATTTGAAGTTTCAAAGGATAGTGTTACTTTAGCACGTTGAAAGAAATTGACTCTTATTTCCTTGTTTCAAGGTATATATATTATATTTATTAACCGATAATAATTGATATCTTTTGTCGTTATGTTTTCCGATTTGTCAGACATGATGTATCTTATAATTAATCGATGATACTATTTTCGTAAAGCCGATGCACTGAGTTCTCATTAATGCTGCTTGTGCTTTGGATAGAAACAGGATAAAGTCATTCAATCGGGAAAGAGCCGAGTGTAGGTGTCTTCACCTTGGGTGACTGTAAACATGTTTATACAGGAAGTGTAAAAGGAAGAGCATGCAAAAAGGGTGACACGCTGATATCGTAAACAATATAAGGTGTTTTCCCCACATATTTTGCAGAAGCATGCAGAGGAGTGTATAAAGGAAGTTGATAGCATTATTTAAGGAAATTTACTTGCATTCTAGATGATTGTACAAAATAATAGCACCAATTAATACAAATTTGCACAAGATTAAAAAATAAATTATTTTGTATCAGGCACAATTGAAATTACAACAACATGATCATACCAGCTGTTCATATCACTAATTAATCTGGTAAATTGTATTTCTATTGTACTACATTTGTCATGTTAAACCATCTTCTAATTGAAGCAATATTCAAATTGCACTCATTGTAACCTAATCTATGTTAGGTAATTTCAAATATGATAGCGCTACCTGTATTTTAGTGTCATTATAGTTGCGTTATTTTAGGTAAATTTTATTTTTGTACTTTTACTACCGTATTTATTGTTCTTATCACAGTACTTGTACTCTAGTGGTAGTTCCCATGATCTTGTTTCCATAATTTTTGCATCCTTATTGTACTTTTTATACACTTATTTCCCACTCGCTACAAGTATTCCTATATTCCTATCGTAACTCTTTTCATATAGTAATTGTTCTCCTTCAATATTGGGAGCACCTCAAACATATCGCACACTTGTTCCTGATATTTCATTCAATGGAAGAATCTCCGTGTAAATCTCTTTGTTCATGTTTTCTTTGGAGAACCTGATATTATTTCTTTTGTATTGGATGGACCAATGTTTACATGGTACGTGTCGTCAATGCAGCAGAAGACGCTGACTCTTTCGGAACATCTAGTTTTATACTAGTACTTTTTCAGGATTCTCTTTCTTTTGTTCATATTTGCCTAAATTATATTGAATTAAAGTTTGGATTAAATTATGTTGATATAGTATTGTCTACTTGTTGTTTGCCTACGTTTAATTGAATTTGAGTTCTTCGTCTTTGGCACTGATCATCTGAATCATAAATAACATTATGTTATTAATAATACACGTAGAATATCCACATACAAACGATAATACCCACACATTAGTCCTTTTCCACAAATTCATGACATATCTACACATGATCTTGGTGCAAAAATACTGAACATGAAATGGGAAATGAACACAACATCAATGAAAGAGATAAGTAAGTATCTTGCAAAAATAGAGACCTATCGAAAAATAAAAACTAAAAAGAAAAAAAAAAAAAATGAAAAAAAATGCTATACTGTGCTTTAGTGAAAGCAATAAGAATGTTTTTTTTTATCAAATATCCTTCCACAGATCGGAAAAAAGCTTTAAAAGCAACTCAAGGTGAGATGTGGAACCATATACAAAAAGGTACAGGGTTATAACAGACTATCTACAGCGAAGTTTAGGTAGTCCTTTGAGCGTCTAACAAAGATATAAATCCCCTTTAAATGTATCATTAACGTGCATATCCCAACCTACTTAAGCCCAAAGCTCTCGATCAACTCTGAATACTGTTTCTCTCAGACACTATGGAATACGTTTTGGTAGCATGGGATTGTCAGTGCCATAGACAAAAGCACAATGGAATAGAACAACGACTTTTACACGCGTTTATTGTTCATCAAGAATTTATTTTTTTCAATTGTGTGTCTCTCTATCAAAACTGCTGGCTGTTATTTTCCTGAGCTATTTGGATTTGAATGGTTTAACTTTCGCTGTTTTGTTAAATCAACTTACCATTTTAGAACGTAACTTTCATGCATTTATATTGCAGCTAGTTTACACTTCCATGGTGACATCATACTGAAATGTGAGAGACAAGTCAAATGCCCAACATTCCATACTAGTGATTTTGGTATGCCACAGCTGGAGCATGAAACCATATACTTCCTCACATCCTGCAGGATAGTGTTCTGTACATTACACCTGACTATCTTCGCTTTTTTTTAGAACTTTTTTTCTTTTCTTTCTTAAAAAATGTAATGTCATCCCGCATAGTTCTGGGAAGGTTATATTCCATGAGTCATGAAAATTAATCATTGAGAAGAAATATCTTTACCAGAACTACTGAATTCCGGCAAAAATACTGTGCATTTAAAGCGGTTTTTAAAACTCAAGTGAGTTAGAAAATTGAAATTCAATTATTGATGTCCGCCTATGTATTTTTGGAACAGCTCAAGGAAATAACTGAGCGAAACATTGATTTTGTTATCGTAAATGTGACTTTTATGTCTAATTATTTCATAATTTCTTGCGACTTAAATGTGTCATAAATACCAACAGAAAACTACAAATTACAAAATACGTTCGGCTCTCTCGAATATCTAAAACTATCTTAGCATTGAATTATAACGATTATCATTATTTGGTGTCATACATATTCATTATTACAATGATTTTTGTTAAAGAGGAAAGACGAAATATGAAATCCGGACTAAGTTATATTTTCACGAATAAAATCTGCAATATGTTCGTCATTCTTGCATGCGAGACCTAAGCTAATGGCTCACTGGTTTTTGGAACACATTTACGTCTATATAAAGGGAGACCATGGTAGAAACATTAATTTTGTTATTAATTGTACCTGGTTTTTAAAATATACTTTAGGGCTAGTCGATTTCAAATGTCCAGCTTGACCACCTGTTTGGTTCGGTATACAGCTTTGAAATTTAGCGATGATAACGGTATGCTCGATAGTTTTGAAAACGAGGCTTTTCATTTTGTAAGCAAAACACATAATGGTGAGCAGGAATGACAGGGACAGCAGTGACGGTCAGTAAAATTCCATTTTTCAGTACCGGGTATATGTTAAAGGTGTCGCAAATGTTATTTGATAACTCTAATTCGATTTAGAATAACGAAATGATGATCGCCTACCGATTCAGGCGGGAAGCCATTTTTATTTACAGGGGACTGTATTTTGTGACGCAAAAATGCATATCAAGACTGTATCAACAGATAAGCGTTTGCTTTTTTTCATAATCATTAGTTAACCACTTGATGTGCATATTCCAGCGAAACCAACTGTCATTAAACATCAGGTGATTCACTTGATATTCTTATACAATAACCAAATTGATTTACCGTGATGTCACTTTAAACAAATATCAAATTACTGAAAGTCCTTTGCTGATAATTAGAAAATTAAAATACCATACATGATGGTTAGCATTAGACCATTATATGGAGAGGAAAGAGGTAGACATTCTTGTATTTATAAAGCATGTAGTCTCATCTAGGTTCGGTTGTGTATTCTAAATGGACTCAAATTTGGTACTACAGGTTTTTTATATGGGTGCAATAATTAATACATATTAAAGCTATCTGTAAATTTCATAAGCTTATCAAAAACAGGTCACTTTCAGATATATTGGTGACGTCTTGTCTTTAAATAACATGAAACTTATTGACCACGTCAATCGTATATACCCGCAAGAATAGGAAATCAAGGGCACAACAGACTCTTCTACAACAGCTGCTTATCTCCATATTTTCCTTAACGACAACAGAACGGACAGCTTTGCACAAAGCTGAATGATAAACGTATTTTTTTTTTAATTTCCCTATTTCAAATTTTCCATTTCTGGATAGCAATTACCATGCATCCCAAAGCGATGGTGCTAACATGTCGACGCTGATTTCATATTCAAAGCCCTGTTCCCATTATCACGATTTTCGTGCAAGAAGTCGTCAATTAGGCAAACTCGTATCCCATCAGTTCAAAAGATGAAAGTGGATGACTATTATGGGGAAGTTTTATTATCGCAATAGTGATCTGAAGCTGGACGTGTCAAATGATAGTTAGATTGCCTGTTGGTTTCGTTGTTGTTGTATACCTTATCTCATTTGAGTAAGTGACATTACTTACTTGGTTTGACCATAGTGTATATGTGGATGTCGTCGATGAAGCAGAACACATTTACTTTTCCGGAACACCTGGTATTCTCCTTGTACGTTTTCAGGAGTCTCCCTGTAAATCTGTCTTTTGTTTTCATTTTTCACCTTAGATTGATGGCGTTTGAGTTTGGATCATGACTATGTTGCCATGTTGGTATTTTCTTGATTGTTTTCTTGTATCTTTCCAATATGATGACTCCATTGTTGTATTGATGTTTTATGACAAATAGAAGTAATTCAAATGGCGTTTTATGTCCTCGTGTGTCTCTCAGAGTTGAAGAGGATGAACAGGGATCGGTTAACCTCATGTGCGGTGTCCTGTGACTAGGTAATATAGGTATATGTGACGTTTAAGGTTGATGTCACGATAAATGTGGCATTGAGTGACATTATCGTTTAGCTATTTTTGAACTACACTTCGAATGACTGGCTGTTGTGAGGACTCGGCAAACAAACATGGCAGTTTTCAATGCCATTCGTGCGAGTTCAATGCAAAGGATCCGTGATTCTTTCCTAATAATTGTCGAAAGACACACAAGTGAAGAGCGACTTTAAATACAAATTTAGAGGTAGATAAGGCAGAGTCAAACAATGAATTAAACTGCATTATACAGCTGCAAGAAATAGTATGTATCCTTTCTGTAACAGAACCGATATTGGGCACCATCACAACACGTTAGAGAAAATCTGTCGTCCGTCTTCCTAATTAGCAATGAATCATTTGATGTGAATGATATATCATATTTATATTGATGTTTAAGTAATGTTTATGCTTTGCAATGATTAAATCATTAACGCGTAAATGGAATGATCCTCTGTTTAATATACTATGTATTACACATCTAATGACGTATGTCGAGACCGTGCGTCAATGAGACGTCAGCAGTAATTCCATGTTAATGACAGTCAGGAAACATTAATGATGATTTATTGGCTAAAATTAAGTTTACCATGTTAGTTACTATGTAGGCGACACATTATCTTATTCAAGACGGTAATGACGACAACGCTTCTTGTCATTTTTTCAATTCTTGTTGTGATTCTGATCGACATTGATAAATAATTGTCTAATACTAAAGTTGAATACTGGCATTTGGATTCTCAAAATAATTAAATAAGTACATTTGTCATAGAAATAAAGTCAATTAACTTAATACGGCAGACGCTACCATATAATTGATACGACTAATAGAATGATGTCGGTCCTATTGATATATGTATAAGCATCGTGCTTTCATGAATAACTTTTATTTTTTTCCTCCGAGAATGCAGTTTCGCATGTTCACTCAGTAATGTTATAGCTAAACATCACTACTTTCGCCCCTCAATCACTTAGATTTTATTACATGTAGTCGTTGAAATGGTATTTTAGGCTGATCAATCACACGGTACGTTTACTCAACTTGTTTTAAGAAAGCTATTTGGAGTTCTGGAAGGTAATCTGATTCGCTAGGCTGTGTATTTCAACTACTTATATATATGTTCTTTAATTTCAGCTAAACATGCATCGTACACAGTACGTCTAAGGATGTTAGTGGCATTTAAACAAAACTATATTCAGTTTTTACTGATTAACGATTGTTTTATCACGTAAAACCATCGACAGTTTTAGACAGAATAGAATTTCTAAATGATGTCCCAAAATCGTTTACTATTAGATCAAGTTCGTCATAATATTATAAGTAATAATGTCCACTGTATATAAACAACATAGAATAGTATTACAATGACAATTTCCAAAGAAAGTCGAACCTAGCACAACTTCAGAGAAATTAGTTTCCTGATTAGTGGAACCACTAAATAACGATTTATCTTAAATTATATCTTATATTATTATATAACTTTAAATACTGTAAACCGGATATTTTCGCTCTAGCTTATCTTCGACCTTGTTTCATTATACACAAATTAAGATATATATATATACCATGATTATATAAAAGGGTTATTCAAGTGTAACTAATTTTGACCCCTTTCTAAGAATTAGCTCTCTTTGTTCACGACGAAAAGGACGAAACAAATATTCGGAGGCTAAAAGCAAATGGCGTACAGTATAACAAATGTGAAAACGATACTTCCCACTTAAGATGTTCCATGTATAATTCACATCGTTTTCAAAAGAGAAAAGTTCTTGTTTTTGTTTTACATAAGATATTGTGATACCCTTTATTTCTATGACTTCTTTGCCAATAGTCTTTAAATGTACATTTAAAGGTAAACCAAATATGGTAGGTTACAAATCTGAGAATAATATTTCCATTTAAGACAAGAGGAAAATTACATGTTAGCTATATTTACATATTTACCAATTGCATTTTCAACACCACTTTTGATTGGTATTATGCAACAATAAACTGCCCTAATATGAAACAATTACAGCTGTCGTATAAAAAATACCATCAGACTCATTCTTACAACAAATTGGAATAACACAATTATGTTCATTCAATTACAACGACAGCTATTAAATATGTTACCCAGACGGTTTTATTAACTGATTATTCATAGATTTATTCAAATTTTAAGCCGTATCATGGATACTGTATTCTGGCATTTATTTTCGCATAGTTGATTATAAAGGAACAAAGAATGTCCCGTCGATAACTTCCATAGACCACCTATACTGTTTATTGTATATGGTGGCTAAATGAAACTGAAAAAATAGCAATATAATCTAATATTAAAACATTAGATATATTGCTTCACAAAATCAAGTAATATACAATAATTATTGTGCGATTAAGTACGTTGTATTTTTTTAAAATCGTAGCAGAAGGCACGTTTATAAAATGATTAGTTAAGATATGTAACTTACCAATTATAAGTGTGTTCTGCCGATTTGACTTGACTTTCCCTCTCCGCCTGAAATTGACAGCGTCTGTCAGGCCGTCGCTATCACTGTGAACGGTATCGCTATTTGTGACAGCCTCTGTTTCCCTTAAAGCTTCTAGGAAATCGATCCGTCTCCATCAGCATCCAGCTTGACCGTCATATTAAGATATGTCTGGTTGGAATATTTCAACATAAGAATAACTATTGGACGGTTCTACAAAAGACACACAAATTACTAGAACCATTCAATATAGATTTGGATAACATACAATAGAGCCTGACAATGAATTAAACTGCACCATACAGCAGTTTCATCCATATAGGACTCGTCAGTGATGTCAAATTTTTAAGTCCTTAACCCCGGAGGCGACTAAGGAAACTCCAAAGTGATCAAAAAAAAAAAATGCCAAAATTAAGATAGGGAATGTTACGTTTTTAATTAAGATTGCTGAGATTTGTATTTACATCTTAAATTAAAGGCGTAATTTCAGTATTTCGTGCATATTTAATACTCGTTTGATTTAATTAATTCTGGCAAACAATGCTTTCGATATTTGCTAAACTATCAAAATCATGTAAATGTTTGACACAAATATCTCTTTTTAACGTGGCTGATTAAGACCTCTAGTTGTCGTCTTGGTGCTTTGTCGTGTTCATGAACTGCGACAACCCGAGATTTAGTACATAAAATGTCGTCTGATTGCGTTTACAAACCGCGACAAAGCTACAAGGCGATAACATGATATTTTAAACACGCTGCGGAATTGCAGGTTGTCGCTGTAAAATGGCGTGTTGTCGCTGGAGGTTTGATTGATATGTGTAGTGATGATGACCCAAATGAAACCATTAATACATTGAAGTAGAGTGTTAACGTCTTCATCAAAACAGAACAGTATTTTAGTGTTATAAAAGTTTTTTTTTAAGTTTCATTTGCCTGTATAGTTTTGTACACAAGGTCCTTATTATGTAAACACATGTCATATAACGATGAATGACTGCCTGTTTCTTGTTTAAGCCTCTCTTATCTACCATTTGATGTCCTTTTACAAAAAGTACATATTATTTTATAAAAAATTAGTGAAATAAACAATTGTATTTTTTGCATTACAAGTTCTTTTATTGTAATAAACAATTTTGCTGCTCTTTCTGTTCCATACTCTACAAGTTAGTTTATCTATACTCTGGTTTAAAAAAGAAGAGGTGGGGAAATTAATCTGAGAGACGTACCAATTCATAACTGTACACAAGCTTAGTTTGATGATAGAATGATTATATTCTTTTCAACATTCACACATAGAAATACAATATGCATGTCTTACGCATCGATATTTGATATATTGCAAATGCTGAGGAATTTCAGACCCAATATTTGCAAGAATAAATATTTCTTGAAGGAATCCATTCACCGACACCTACACTATGGTATGGAATAGTGTTTAAAATTCAAGCTAACACAATCAAAAGATTCGGGATTAAGAATTTATAGTTACTTACATGTACTGCATAACTTAAACTCAATTATATATTTTCATATTCATATCGAACCGACTACAACGCAGGGTCCATATTACACTCTATAGACAAGGCGACAATACCAGAAGGCCGTTATCAGACACTATACTCTTTTCTTAGAGCTTTTAGCATTGAAAGCTGGGTGTTTGGTAACGTCAACGAAAACGCTTCCGGAACTGTTACGCCTGAATACGAGACATTTCAAGTATAAGTAGTGTGGCAGATTTTGAATGCTGCTGTTAATGATGATGATTATCCCACGCATAAGTCGCGTCGGTGGAGCATTGCTGAAGCGCAACTTGATATATGTGATTGAATACTTTACTTGCATGAACCTGGTTATTTTTATGCCAGAGAGGAATGATACTTCCGTACATGATATTATACGCCGCATGACGTTAATCCTGGGAATTCTGACAACAAGGAAGTACAGCCACGATAATTCATGTTATATTTCACTGTTATTAACTCAGTAAAGGCAAGTAAATGTAACGAATCATTTCTCAATATAGATTAACCACGCTCATTTTGATATTCTTTACTAAATAGATATATGGCTGATATAAACTCGTGTATTTAATGATTTGAAGTTAACATGCCTTATACCAGAAATCAGTATATGTAACCTGTATCTTTTGACTTAGTTTGTACACCCGGTAATCATCACAACAAAGACCATTGTTTTATTCGTGAGCGGTGATTGGCAGGAAGTTTTTTCTGAAACACAATATAAACTAGTCACAGTCAACTATGTTTTAACATCAGTTGAACCAATTACACGACTATAAGATACAAATATAAACTTTTATTTATTTTCTAACAAGTTACTTCATCTTATATTTATCACGTCCGTTCGTGGAGTCGAACTCCGGACGTCTAGATGAAAGACGAGTACACTGCCACTTCGTAGTCAGAATATGCGAATGTAGTTTCAGTGCAATGTCTATGAAATTATATTCATACTGTCATTCATTTTGATAACGCTAAAAGAACGACCTCCGGGTCGTTGACATTGTCTAAAAATCACGAGGTAGGGCAGATATTTAAAAATTGAAAAAATTCCATTGGTGAGCACCGTGCCAAAATGATCCGACATTTCAGACTAATGGTATCGACTTTTCTTTCTTCGCCAAAGTAATGATCTACAGTTGATGAGCAAAGGTGACTGGTATTCATGAATCAAGATTTGTCACTTTTACTGTCCGATTACACAGAAAAATGACACAAGCCAATGACCTATCGAGACGTAAGATGTTGCCTGTTCCACTAAAGACGCCCGGGAATCGAATACATGGCTATAGCCAAATTATAAAAAAAAACAAATTTGTCGCAGCTTTTCGTTCTCCTGAACTTTTCCTTGATGGTGAGGGCCTTAATCATTGACGCTATGGGAATGACTAAAGAATATTGAAAAACAGATTTCAAAAACCTGATGTGATTGTGAATTTGCATAAAGGTAGGGTTTCAAATTGTTTAAGTACATACGCAAGTATATAGCGCCTTTTTTGCTAAAAATGAAAAATATATATCATTTTTGTCATTTTTTTAAAAGGAAAAACGACCAAAGGGGAAAATCAGTTTTGGATTGAAGTATTGTAAAGTGAACTGAAATAAAACGTGCATCATTGTTTTACTAGTACAAAGGGACTGTCACCTACACTAATAACCCATTAAAATGAAATTTCAACTTATAAATCGCCCTCATGCCCCCTGATAACCACAAAAATTGTACGTACTTACAACTGCTGAATCAATATTCTAGCAGGAATGATAAATGAAAGATTTAAGTTCATTTACACATCAAACTACTCGATCTGAAACCTAATAAAGCTTCTTCGTCCTAGAATCTGTTGTTTGTCTACATCGTACAGTAATGTAGTTCTAATTGTCGAAGTAGACCATACCTAATGCCTTGAAGATAACGGTTGGTAGCGAAATATACATTACATTAAGTTTGTCTTAAACCTTTTGACTTTTGAGTGCAAAGGCTTACTGATTTCCAAATGCAGGTAGTATCTTAAATAGTACAGGATACTGGCTACGTGGGCAGACACTTCCATAGCTCTCTGTCCAGTAGGACACTGGCAATAATAATCCTTTATTGGATTAATGGCGTCTGAGCAGTCTTGGTGTATCTAAACATTGTACTTTACACTGCTCGTATGCCTCGATTAAAACTGACATAGCACAATGTCTCGTGGGTGCCGATAGATCCAGATTTCGTTGTCACCATCATCAGTGAAGTGCCCACGTTTGTAGACAGCTGCCGACGATATTTGGTACGTTTCACAGGATATTGTCCGAAAGTATTACATGTCTAACTTTAGAAAGTCACTATTGTCCGCAGTACCATCTAGTTTAACAAATTGTGACTTGACCCTTCTAGTAATATCAGGCTCGTTTCTCATGATGAAGTTGTTGTTAACACTAAAGCGCGCTTTTATCATGGCAGCTAGCAAACTATTCTTTGCGTCTCATTCTTTTGTTCGAACATATATGGGTCCTCGAATTCCAATGAGACAGGCTGTTGCTATTCTAATGAGTGCATCGATGACATTAATGAAATAATTTGAGACAAAAAAACAGTCATTGCTTGAATTGTTCTTGATATGACCTCCACTAGCCATCTGGATTTAGATAGGGATCTATAAAGGTTAGGTTGTAGGTCGTCATGTTGTGTCAGCCCATGCTTTAGATAAGATGGTATATTTGTTGTCAAACCATGTGATTCCAAGTCTGCCAAACTATCTCTAAACCCTCGATCAACAACAACGACGCCACCTTTCTCCAGTCAGGAGAGACTACCCATGATGACTTTTGTAATCTTCGCATCATTATCGCTTCCAGGAAAAGGCCCTACTATATCCAGAATGTAGCCATCGGGCAGGGCCATACTCATGAATTTCAAATAGTTCCGCTCCTTCTGACCACAGTAGGCAATTTTGTGGAGCTTGTGATCATAACTCTTAAGAATGAAGATGCATGCACCCTCAATTTTGACAGTCGCGCGCTAACCATGAAATGCTTCTGAGCATAGTGTTGTGCTCGAGAACAGTTTGGTCTTGTAACATGTTCACGTTCAAGGAACAAAGGAACATTGGTTAATTCTAATAATTTTACTATAGAATGAAATGTTTTCGATATACTAGGAATTGACATGTTAAAAAGAGCTGAACACTGTTTCCATGATGTGTCCATCTTCATTTTTACCCAGGATAACAGTACATAGTGCATCCTCATCGTTTGGAGTGTAAATACGAGTGCCAGCAGAGGATGAAAAGAAATAATTTTTTGTGTTCTTGTCAAACCAGTCCAGCCTTTACAATCTGTATCATCCAGAGAGAAGAAACACAGAGTAAAAAAGATTCCTCACTGATGATTTCCTTTAATCTGGAAGACAGCTGTGAAGACAACATTTCTCTTTTATCAGTTCAGTGTTAGCGATGAGGTCTTTCCATATGAGATGATATAAACAAATACGTGGCCACCAAGGAAACCATCGCTTGTGACGAAAGATGAGTTGGTGTGCTGGGCAATATGGTCGAGTTTTGATTGAAACTCTTCATGCATGTATATATTTTGCGTTGGTAGACTTGCCAAAAAATATATCCTTTAAGTATAATAGTAGGATGTTTTGTCAAGTATCATCAACACCAAAATGTTCACCTTTAGGCTGTGGTGTCGTTTCTGATAATTTTAAATCACTTAACATACATAACAATCTCTTGATCATCAGTGTAAATTATTGTCAATTGTATTTTAAATGTTTTTTTGCATATTTCTTTAATATCTCACCAAATGACAACTTTGCAACACGCATATACACATCTTCTTCTCGTTGTGAGAACGGTACTGTATTAGGTATTTAAAGTCTTCGTCTTAGTAGAAAAAGTAGAAGGTAATGCCAATAGAACAACTGATGATATTGGGGTATATGGGGGAATATAGTTTAGTATTGGAAGATTCATATAGTAACTATAGGTGATATAATATACTGTATTTATCATCCTTATTATATTGTATGATATATATATATATATATAACGTGCATGTTAGAAATTGTTATGTATTATGAAAGGCATATGTGTACATTAAGGTTTGGAGTGTAACAGGATGGTCTCCTTTGTCCAATATCGTTCAAAAAATCATTGGGATGATACAAAGCAAAGCCAGAAATAAACACTTTGCACAAATGGTGAAGATTCGATGTTAGGAATGGTTAGGGTAAAAGATAAAGTATCGTTATGCTAAATAATGCTTGAATAAACTGAATATGGAAGACATTCAAAATGTCATTTGTTCACAAATATTTGACGTTTTTGTCACAAAATACTTGAACAAATTACTAATACCGAAGGTATACTTACTGTTTTAGCATTTTTGTGTTTCGTTTTGGTTCGAACTTTCCAATTTCGTTAAAGAAAATCAATTATTTTTATCTGTTTTGTGACAATCGGCGTTCACAGTTGAGCAAATTTAGTAACGTCATTAGTTAATTAGGCAAGAGCGTCATCGATTAATTTGGGTTAAATGTAAAGCGAAGGGAACCAACTTTGATGGCACAAAGCAATGTATTGGTGAGTGGTCTCAAAGGTTAAAAAAATTAGGCTTACCTCTATGAAGAATTAGCATAGCTGGAAACAATTTACGAGAATTGAGTCCACTAGGAATGCTTTACTCGAACTAGAAGGCGATATCAGTATTCCCTCTCACCCGACCCTTTAACATATCAACATTTTTGTCATTGTAAAAGTCATGGGAGAGTCCTAGTCATAGATTGATATGGTTTTATTGACAATACCTTATGTTTCTCTTTAAATGACTTGAACGACGATCTTAAAGAAAACAAATCGAATATGCGTTTGTTATTATAAATTATCACACTGTGTTAACTATTTAAGTTGACGTTTGAATAACTGACCCTAGACGATCATATACAACATGTGAAATCAAGCCGTCTTTTTATTTCAGGGGTTAGGAACACACAACAAATTACAGTTGTTTACTCACATGGTTCTCTCAAAACCACGGCTAATCAATGTATTTGTAAAAAAAGATACATTGTTGCAATGTCAAAATCTCATTGTGGTCACGTTGTCGGCATCGACTGAATTATCAAAAACAATATCAGCTGTCATGGTTTGAGAGAACTTATCATACAAGTATGGTGTATCCCTTGTATTGAATAAACTAAAATCATAGAAATAAAGAAATAAGGGTTGTAGTTCTGAAACTTTCAAACGAATAGCATCGATATTAAGCTTGGGTCGTGTTTACAAGCTACTGCTGCAATGGTGTTTACCCAAAATTTGGGAGCAGCATTAATAATACTCGGACAATCGTGCTTGCGTAACCTTTCTCGAGTGTGTGTCACAAAACGTGACACTTGAATATAATGTTTATTCAAAATAATGAACGGTGATAAATGAAAGCTGTTTTTTTTTCAAATCCGGTTGATTATGCTTTTGTGTTTATTCATTCAAAAATGTACCCTTATTGAAAAATCTAGCTGATTATGATGTGTAACATTGCCTACAGTGAGTTACAACAGCTAACATATGAATGTGTATTATTTTCAATAATTTACCAAGTCAACAGAGAATTAGGAAAAAGTTGCGCGGGGTAAAATTTCTAGAATGTGTTAATGCTGATCCATATCTTAGTCTGCATCTGATTAGTGACGCATTAATGACTTAAATCAATCAAACCACGTCCATCCTGCGTTAATTTGCACCTTTTGTGGTTTATATGTCTAACCAGCATGAATAGCTAGAGAGAATATATGTACAGATGTATGCGTGATGACTGTTGGAACTGTAAGGCATATAAATTTGTAAAGAGAGGATATATGTATGTAATATCGATGAGTTAAATTTTACAAAATGTAATGTTTTGATATTTCATATGTATTTGAGCAGGATAGAAAATCTATCAGTCCAGTCAGAGCACAGGCGCTTTGTGTGATGAAAAATATAGCAATAGGTTAGTACGTTTTAATACATTTTGTATTATAAACTAACTTGAATCTATAACATTGACTTCCTGTTATCACTTTTTCATATTTCATAAGAACGATTTGTATCTTTTTTGTTCTCTCTAAACTACTATTTTAATAATATCTCATTGTTATATAGCCTGATATTAACCTTCAGTTGAGCGTTCGCCTTTGCCAAGCAGGCTTCAGATTGTGTCTCCTGGCCGAGACATACTAGAGTCTTTAAAAAGGTGGTTACCAGTTTCTGTTTAAAGCTATGCAATGAGGCAGTGCAATGTCTGATTGGGGAGACTGTCATAATGTACACTATAAAAATCGACTATGGTTTCGCACTATCAACATAATATTTGCATGAACACATCGCCACCTCCAAAAACCAACACATTTATCACGCTCGCCATCCTATGATTACATTACATTACATGATCATAACTGTTGTAAAGCAAGCATTGAAGGATTACACACTTTTTATTTGTCACGGATTTATAGCACATGATGCATTTATTCATATACAATGTGTGAATTCAAAAACATCAAGAATATACCACCATGTCAATACAGTCATAATCAATACAGGCAAAATATTTTCAAACGAACGATTTATAGGGTTACTCCTGAAAAGTACAAGGGAAAAAGAGCCAGTCTTCTGGAAGAGTAAGCTTCCTCTGCTTCATCGACGTCACCCACCATGTGAATTAGGGTTAGTCAAAGTAAGTGATATCACGTTCTCAAAATTAACGTTAACAAGCGGTTAATTAGTTTATTAGGGATCAGTATGCTGAGCAATCGTATGCATTACATACATATAAAAATGCATGTATACAGAATAAATATTTTACTTGAAAACAGAAAAATTGTTAAATGCAAGAAGTTGTGATCTTAATATTCAACCTTCACTTCTTAGAACAAAGTGATTGTTCTTGATGTCAATTTTAAAAAGAAAGATAAAATTTTAAACGTGTTACTTTAGACATTTGAAGAAAAGTAATTTTATTCGGGCAATTTTGTCTATGTTAGAAACCAATAAACAATAAATATATTACTATTAATGACTACTTTTTGTGCGCCATATGTAAACCCAGCCTCTATGTATTGACTTTTATTTCCACCTTCTGTAGATTCCTGAAAGACGAACACATAAATGTTTAATTATATGGAATGTGTTTATCGAAAATTCTTCATATTTCAAAATTGTTATTGCATGTTAACATAGACAACGTGGACAAAACAACATTTGAATATCATGACAACAATTAGGCAAGCTTTAAGTATGGAATTACAGATATCACTACAACGAAATACGTGATTTATCCTTTAATATGCATCGTTTATTTCTGTTCTCGTTCCATTACAGATCTGCTGAACTGGCCATTATACGGCGAACCATCTATAGTCATCCTCCGCATTGTGCGATGCCAAATTATATAAATCATGTTACAATTGTCATACGCAGTAGCGCAATAGACCTTTAGCTTTCTTTAATCACCTTTTATGAAACATTTCGTCAAAATATTCGGGCTTTATGGCTATTCCCTAAGTCTTGGCACGTCTGTTGATAAGGTCTCCAAGAACGATTCTAGCACGTGTTTCTATGTGTATCAAAGCCAGTCACAACACCAGCGGACAATACAAGATGTATAGAATATCAGTTTTACAGCAGCCGCTGGGAGTAATGTTCTAAAATCTTCTCAATAGTATTAATTTCCCAATCGCCGCATGCTATTTTGCACTGGCATTTTGATATAAATTGTTGGCAATGAAACAAAGGGCCATGCATATCAAATATTTTTCGATATACTCGATAAGGCTTCATTTAGAGGTGTGGTAGGGCAACATGTGAAATAATTATCATATTGATTGTGTAATTGATTGTGTTATACCTATTTTACATGATATAGAAATATTTTTGTAAATAAAAGATGCATATTAGGTAAAAATCCCTTAATACAGTATTATATGGCAGGTGTTCTCAATGAGGCATAAGATACTACTCTTCCGGAACACATTGTCTTATTCTCTTTTCTTTTTCATAGTCACCTCGTATTTTTTTTCTTTTCATATTTTGCCCTTATTTCATCGATTTTCTGTATATTTTGCCATTGTTTCATCGATTTTCTGTTGATATGTCGATATTTTTCTGTTATGTTTTTGATGTTATATTATATCCTCCAGGCCATTAAAAATACTGTTAATATGACAATCGCTGTAATCTTTATTCACGACATCTAGTGAAACAGATCAATGACAAAAATCGATATACCATTTTATTCAGCATTTGGATCAACACAGGACTTATATGATGCTATATGATGCATGGTCTTGTTTCATTTAGTAAGAAGATAGATTATCACAATTTACGACATATAGAATTCAAAACTGAAAACAGTTAACTTCAGTAACGCGATTTTGATCCCTACCATCTAAAAAATTGTATATCTTTTTTCAAAATTAAATGCCTTGAGATAAATTACTTTTCCGGTCTCTGTTAAATCTACTTTTGAAATGATGATCGTGGGAAGTAGTTTACTAAGGTGTTAGAATACTACGATAATCTATCGGAAACGCTTTTGTAGACAGACATCAAAGTCTTGATAAATGATCTTCATTGAAGAAAATACCCAGTTCCATTTCCTTAGAAATTGCCTCCTGATTGACTAATAATCTTTATCCTAAAAGTCCTCATTACTTTTTCGAAAAAGATTTCCCTTTGCCAAATTATATAATTTGATTTTGAAATATGCATATTTAACTGTTGAATACAAACATAGCTTTTCTTACTAGCCTTTCACAAACATTGTCAAGGACACCGTCCCTAATAACAAGGTTTTTGCAATATAAGTGATGCTGCCAATGACGATAATATCATTTCCAGGAATTTGTAAAATCTCTTAACAGAAGCCGTTTTCGAGGCATCTTATTGTTAAGAATGTTTAATTCTATCGTTTAATGTATTTCTATGAAATGATTAATTTGGTTAAATCAGATGTAAAGAGTAAAATCCGGAGAAAGTATAAGAGCACACCCCGTTATCAATGTCATTCTCAGAGTTTGTTGCGGAAGCGTGGACTGCAGGCAAAGGTCTTTTAACAGATTATTTTGAAGGAGGGTTCATGGCATATTCTGTGGACAATATTTGTGACTGTCGGTATTTCGGCTATAATAACAGTACAAAAATGCCTTTTTATCATTAAAGATACCTCATAATAATTGATCATGTATAATTACATGTGATCGATATGTATTTAACCATGTATAGCACTTATGTATGTGTGAAATGTGGAATGGTGAAGGGGAATGGAGTTGTATTTTACATTAATTATCTCCAATGAAGCATTAAATAGAATCTATTTATAGAGAATTCCTTATATTGTTATAAAATACAAGTTGTATTTCGGCTAGAGTTAAGACAAATAGACGCTTTAAAAGTTTAGTTATTTAAATGTTAACTAAATAGGATATAATTCGTGTTTAATATGAATGGAAAATATGACACCAGTTTCATTGATTTTATTCTACAGTGAAGTACGATTATAGAGCAGTTTAAAGGCTAAAATTATTTATATACAAACTGTGTCCAGTAGTATTTCAAATGATACACATTGACAGAAATATAATTACATATGACAACGCTGATATAAAGGTTTAATTGTTTCCTGTTTAAAGACCCTTGATTAGACAATCGTTATCTGTCACGATGTGAGGTGAACCTTTAAATCCATTGACGAGACCGGAGTGTTATCTTTCTTTACCAGAAGAGGTCCGGTGGGGGGAAATCGCCGTATATGATAAATGTAGATGGATTCTACACTCGGTAAAAATACTATATATACACGTATAGTAGGGAAATTTGACAGTATACGTATAATTAATCAATAATTTTGTTTGTAATTACCATTGTCTTTCTTCACCATTAGCATGTGATAATTAAATGTTATGTATGTAACGGAAAAGCGACTCCGTATTTATCTGTCGTTCTAGACAATTCAACATAAAGAGCAAACCATCAAATTTGTCGGTAAAGCTCGTGATCAGATTATTTAGCGAATAGAATTGATAAGCATCGTGAACGGAACCGGTATTAGTATTAACGAGAAAATCGTAAATTTCAGTCCATGTTTTGGAGATATTGAACACGGACCACGTTAAATAGGTGATTTTCTATAGCAAATATTGATCCGGTTTTTACCTTTTCGGATAATAAGTTATTCTGTTTAAATTTAATCAGTACAACTTCTATTCAATTCTGATCATAACATGAAAATAAGTCTCAAAACGAGTATTAAATAGTAGTTAAAAGAAACCCTTTCGAGATCCCCCTAAACAGCATAACAGCGAACAGTACATGGACGTTAAATTGGGGAATATACGGAAGTCATAAAGTGCCGTACAATGTATGATGTTTTCAAACGTACGTGTTTCTTATTGCAAATCAGGAACTAAGATTGAATATCATACAAGAGGAAACTGAGAAAACCATGTATTACAATAACTCCTTATTTCTCTAGTAAGCCAAACTGACATGAATATCTTAATTGTTAACGGGGCAAGATTAAGATATGATATTTGCTCTTCAAGAAAATCCCCGTACGTAGGGAAATTTTATATATCATTAAGTAAGTAATAAAATATATGTTAAAACCGGTAAATGAATATCATTTGGAAATAAATATACGTGCTATTAAGATAAAAAAGGTAATATGATTAGTTGGAATAACCAAGAACAGACAGGGTTAAAGTTAGTATACCCAGTTATCTAATTCGTCTTTTAGTCTCAATGAAGCCGTAAATCATTTTCTAAATCGTTAGAATCGATATCCTTAACTTCTTATTAACCAGCCTGCCTGGAATTATTTCGCGACAAAAAAATATAATAAATTCGGAAATAAATAAATTAACATATATACAAAAGCCCAGCGGCGAATGAACGGCGATGTTATGTGACAAACCTATTAACTTATCCTGATATATCCAGTCTTTTTGTACTTTATGTAAGTAAACGAGTCTCCAGAAGAACAAGGTCGCCCCCTAGATCACTGTCACTTGTTATTTAAATCAACAGCGACGACCTGCTGAAAAGTCGGCTGGTCGCTAGTCATTAGCATATTAAACAAATGACTGCATAACGGCATGAATGGTTAAACAGTTGCACATACGTCGCAAAAATTTGCTGAATTTGTCTAGAAGTCCTCTTAAAATTCAGAGGTCTCTGTCGCCAACAGGCCATTACACGTATCTCAATGAGATAATGCATTAGGTTAAAATACAATGTATATCGACGTTGTATTGAAAATCATTACTGCCCTTCTGTCATTCCTTACATTCACAACTTGTAATCATTATAATCACATACTCGTAGCTCGGTACTAATACACGGAATATTAGTATTGATTTACATTAAGTTAGTATTTTGCTGTCATGCCTATGACCACATATCGGTGCACAGATGACCACAGACCTATCTCCGATGCGGTAAGTAAAGTTGTAACAATTAATGAGTTACCGATATTGGTGAATGACCCTTTTTACAACTATTTTCTCCAGTGAATATAAAACGTAATTATTTCTAATGGCGAGCCTTCTATAAGTTTGAATAAGCATTCATAACAACAAATATGTTTATATTTATTGCAGGAAAATACTTTAGGGTCAACTGTATATTGTCAGCTCCTCCAGAACATCAGATTCCTTGTGATGTTTAGGAGAATTTTGCATAAAGGTAGAGGGGTTTGGGTAACAAATTAGGCACAGTTGAGTGGTTTGGGTTTCATATTAGGCATAGTAGAGGGGTTTGGGTAACAAATTAGGCACAGAAGAGGTGTTAAGGTATCACACATGGCACAGTAGAGAGGTTTTAGTAAAAACCTTGGCACAGTAAAAGGGTCTAGGTATCAAACTCAGCACAGTAGAGACGAGATGTAAGAGAATCTTTACGTTGAAAATCCTTACAAAATCACGGATAGAATGAATGTTGTAGTTTTCGTGATTCTTGTTAAATAAGTTTCCGATCAACAGAATGACGTTGACAAAAATAATAAGAGTATATAACGGAAATCTTTATTTTTTCGCTGATCACTTTCACACCAAATACATGTATTGTCAAATGGTCCAGTCATCAAATTCTGTCACTGAAACCTGTTAAAATAATGTTTCGACAAAAGACAAAACGCCTACAAAGTAAAATATACAAATAGAAGCAACAACAAATAAAGCTACATGTCATCAGCATCTTAACTATGTAATAGGACTAAATTTGATTAAAAACGATAAACGAAACATCCTTAGAAATTACAAGAATAATTAATCTGAGTGTGCAGGGAGGGAACACACGTCATTGCACACTTCCACCATGTAAATATTTGTTAGGTATATCACGTTCCAAACGCTAGCAAAAACAGTAGAATGAGGTATGATAAGGGGCATTAACCACTTCACACTAAATATCGCACGATATCATTATAACGACCGTTAAACTTCCTCATAATCTTCGTCAACATACATTCATCGAAACCCTATGTTATTTGTTTATCTGTCAATAGAAAACACAGGCCGTGGAAACATGACTGTTATTATCAAAGAAACAGACAATGCCAAGTAACGGGAATTACAATTATAACGCTGATTATACAGCTTGGTGGAAATTTGACATTTCTGGTATCCCTGTATGAAGATCAAGACACACAATTATGTTCTAAAGTATGTCGTACTTTTAATTTCCAATTTCAATTGGTAATATTAGAATAACTATACAAAATATTGTATATCGTTTAACTGCTAAAATGATTGCGTAATTGTATATTTATTCATCTGTTATCTATATCTTGTACGAGAACCGTGACTTTGAGACCTGCAATACCAAGTACTCGGCAGCAGGGGTGCCGTTAACACACTATATGCAGCTGGCCATAAAGTATCTTCCTGCAAAACATCAGGCGTATAATTGGCAATCCTCCTTTAAAATCCTCTTACTGTTATCTGATTTATATTTTTTAACGTTATCCTGTCATTGATATTATAAAATGATGGGTCAAGTGTTACACAAATTACCATTTAGCAGGTGCTTCGTCCTTGAAATATTCTTGGTTCGCCATATACAATTTCATTACCCACGAGGTTTTACATGGCGAACTTTGATGACTTTCATCCTGATTTGATTTCCAACTTGGTATTTTAACACCAGACAAACACTGACGCGGTGCCTTTGCCTTTGATCCCTGCTGATTTGCAATGAATTTTATTCCCTTTCTTTCAACATTTGATGATATCGCCACATGGATGAGAGAATAAGATTTTTCTTTCCACTGGTTTAAATTGGAGATTTATCTGATTCGTTCTGCAGATTTTGCTACTGGAAAGCTCTGTTCTGTTCCGTGTCGAAACAAATCCTTTCAAATCTAGTAATTTATATGAGATATCTTCTTACATAACGTCTTCATGTTCTTTAGGAAACGAACCTGATGTTACATCCTCAAGACTTTTTCACAATATATCATCTTCACTGAAGGCATGGCACGCAGAATCATAATTCCACCGAAACCTAAGACTTCATACAACACTTTTTATCCTCCCGTGGAAAAGTCTCAAGATAAACAACCAAATATAACACATTACGGAAAGACGAAGATAGACGATTTGCAATACGATACAATATTTGGGAAAAAAAGAAGGGCACGAAAACATAAAGAAATCGACCCGGATGTGGTGATAACAGACAATGGAAAAGTTCGCCTTAATCGGATAAACTATGATTATCTGTTCAAAGATCCTGTCCATGAGGAAAGACAAGAAAAACCGAGATCGTTCGGTAAAGTGCCTTACTACGGTCAAGCACAAATATTAATGACTTTTAAAACCTCAAGAAAACTGGGTGAAATTTCCAAAATTTGGCCGATATCAGGTGAGAGAGCTTGGGTGAATTCGTATGGGGATAAACATCTTACTCTTATCAACAAAAAAGGAGCACGTCTGACAACAACGCCTGATTTTGTTCATAGGATATGGGACTTTGTTATCAACAATAAAGGCCGCATGTTGCTTACTGTTGATCATAGTGCGCATATACATGCAATATCTTCCAATGGAGAGCTTAGCCTAGCGGGGAATTTCCCAGGATATCAGCCGTTAGGGATTTCCGTAAAGCCGGACGGCCACACCATTGTTTGCATCCGGCCTTTGGTTGGAACTAATGGACCGGCACGATTAGTAACAATTAGCATCGATGGAGAGGTTCTACAATACTTTGACACTCGCGAGGACAAGACCCCTTTGTTCATTGATCCCTATAGTGTTTCATGCACCAGCAATGGAAAAATGTTTGTACGCGATGGCGCGACCAAAGTTGTTTGTGTGGATAGCAAAGGAACACACATGTACACATGGACAGGCCAGAGCTTTGACAGTAAAGAAGAATTTCTGCCATCTTGTTTAACTTCGGACACTCATGGATCGCTCATTGTGTCATCACGGGATGCCAACAAGGTATATATCCTGCCGGTAGACGGCAAAGGCTTGAGGTGTCTACTGGATTTGTCTCATGGGATAGAACATCCTCTTGGTATGGGTATTGATGGCGTAGGGCATCTCTGGGTTTCCTGCAAGGGAAGAAAAATACACATCTTAAAGTACATTCATTTGTGAGAAAAAACATTTTTTATCTTCCGAGTTCCTTCAAGACCGCCTATAAATGGGTTACGTATTTATAAATGATATGTTTACTCCAGTAGACATGTTCTCCGTGTACATTTTTGAGAGTCTCCGTGTAAATCTCTCTTTTCTTCATGATAGTAAGTTATATGTTATTGAGTTATATTTGTAAGGAAAATATCGTCTGTAGAAGACCAGTCAAAGGTGACGTTAATATAGTAATATCCATTAACATATCTCATTCAATTATCAATTCAGTTTATTTCAAAATGCAATCTTCTTCTGCAATATTGCCCCCGAGCACCCGCCCTGTACATATGCAAAGTTTAGAAAACTCATTTAGTAGTTTATAACCATGTATTAAAGGACACGTGATGTAAAGGATCTCTTTTATATTTCATTTATGCAGCATGAATTCAAGTTATTTATTTGTGTTAACGTATTCACAAGTATAATACATCACTTACTTGAAATGACCAAGAAATGGCGGGTTTCGTCGATGAAGCCGAAGACGCTTATCCTTTTGGAAAACCTTACATTTTTTTCCTTTAAAGGATCTCTGTGTAAATGTCCTGTTCATGTTGTGCATGCGTTACATCAAGTTGTAGTTTGATTTACGTTTTTTTTCATATCAGTATTCACTTATGTTATATCATTGGTAAAATACATAATGTTTAATTCCAAATTAAACAAGATTTTAATATTAAAAGATTTTTAAGTCCATTTATTATGACCTTTAAACAATATGTTATAGTTGCAACATAGAGACTCGCAAGCAACAATTGCGAATATTCCTCAATGTAGTAGCAGAAATGCATACTTTGATGCTATATAATTCTGGAGTTTCATTTTCAAAATCACATAAAAATATAAACACTTGACACAATTAATACGGTAAAATTACAACATCAGTCTTATATCGTTCTCAAAGATTGCTAAGAGGAGCATCAACACAAATCCCAGAAGTAGTCCAATGTTCAGGGAGAGAAACATTTTGAAGTTTGTATAACAATTAAAATAGTCGACGAGCTCTGGCATCTGAAAGATAGAGGTGACATCACTTGACATATAACAGCATATAAATATATCTAGCATTAATGTAAGTATTTATCTAATAGTTTATTAATGTAAATTAATGTACTATAATTAATTGGAATCTATAACATGGTGTTTAAAATGTCAAAAAGGAAAATATATCTAATAGCCTGTTTGTCTTGCCTTATTAAAGATTTATTCTGGTAGTGTCTTAGAAACGGATTAACAATAACGATCAAAACATTAATGGAGTTAATGATTTCCATAACCGAAGGGTTAAAACCTCCTCATGAGTCGATACAAATACTGTGCCATAGCAGTCTGGGTTTTTTTTGTAAACACCATATTCTCGCATTACTTAGCAATAGATAGGCAAAAATTCAAAAAACATTTCTTGGTGAACGAGTTTTTTAATGTTACCAAAACACCCCAGCATTTCTACTTACATCAAAATACTTTAAGAAAATACCAACATGTCAATATAAACATAATTCAAACTCAAAAAATTAAAAAAAAAAAAATACAAACGATTAATAAAAGACTCATGAAAAGTTTAAGTAGAATTAAATCAGATGTTCCGGAAGAGTAAACGTCCTCTGCTTCACCGACGACACCTGCCATGTAAACCTTGATCAATCTATGCAAGTAAAGTCGCGTTCTGAGAACAAGGTATACAACAACGAAACCAACTAGCAAACTAACGAGCATCAAACACGTAAAGCTTCATATCGCACAAAGACATGGAATCCTTCTCAATATTATGCCAACCACAAATCCTCCCCATAATTTTCATCAACATATATGTTTTTAAACGTCTAATTGACAGAGATATGTTCTAAAGATACATGCAAAGATGATTTTGTACCAGTGTTGTTAGTGCTACGTAGACAAACATTCCAGCTCCGAATGAGAGAGTCCACAACCTTGCCTCGTCGTTTGAGCCTATTGTGAGGCCTATGTATAGACCGATGAATGCTGTCAGACTGGAAACGAAGTTTAACATGAGGGCCTTCCTTATCGACATCCCGGTCGACAACAAAACAGCAAAATCTCCTGGGTAAACAAAGATACCAGAAAAAGTGATAAAAATATTTAGTAAGGGATTCTGTTAGGCGATGTTGATATGTTGTCTACTATGGATTGACAGTAAACCATGAATAGCCTGTTATGAATTGTGTGAAAAAAATCGACAAAGCTTCACACAACGCAAAACAGTCTCCCTTTACAGGAAATAAATAAACAAAAAATTGGTATATCTGTATTAACTAATCGGTGACCATTTTTGAGTCACATAATTGGAGGATAATTCGGATTATCGAATCACTTACTGATGTAAATTCATTCTAAAAATACCATTTTGTTTGTGCTACTTAATAACACTCACTAATTATGAAATTAATACATTCCCAACCTGAACTACATCTCCTACAAGCGTAATTTCACAAAAATGTTCCATAACAAAACTTTCATTATGGCCCAATATTGTGTCCCATAAAACGTAGTTTTGATTGCACAATATTTGAAGTTCTGCTGGACCAATCGCACTTAATTACTTCCATATAAAAGATAGTAACCAATGTTTTATGCATTCATCAATTCGTACTGGATTATGTTCAACATAATACCTAGCCATAGATATATCAAAAGTACCTGATCTTACTAATAAATATTCATTGTTTCTTACAGTACATCTTAAAAATATCTGCATTCCTTGATTGGATGATTCTCAAAAATTAGATTGAACACGAACAGATAAAGAAGTATAAAAATAGCTTTCTCATTGAATCTCTTATGTACCCTTAGCTGACACAGCTGATACATGTCTTTTGTATAATGGTATTTGTCACTTTACAAAACATCCGCCAGATGAACCATAAACAGAACTCCTGTAAATGTCAACTTAGATCACATGATATCACGAATAGAAATCAAGTCTAAATAACCTGAAATAAGGGTATCGTTACATATTTGTCCGTTTTTAAATGCCAAACGCCTGTTTGAGTTCACGATTTTTTTTTTTTTTAATATCTTCCTCTATATATGTTGTGTTCGTGATTGACGTTTCTTGCAACAGTTTTTCATTGTGCTTTTAGAAATTATGTCAGTTAAGAACAAACTTTTATTGCCCTTACCTAATTCATGCGGAAGTTCATGACAAAACACGGCGAGCGACGTCGACAAACCTTCTGTCAAACTATCTGCGAACGATGCACCAATAGCCATGCCATCTGCAAAATTGTGTACCGCCTCACCGATCAGAACCATCCACTTCAGGGACCCGGAACCTAAGTAGGAGAGAGTGATCAAGACAGAAGAGTAAATGATACTGACTCAAATCAATATTGAAGGTAAACCAACGATCACTAACGCAACAAAACAGTGTTAGATGGTAACTGGAAAAATGTTGAATTTTTCATACTTTACAGACCAAATATATTGGTAATTGCCTGTGTCCGCATATACTATGTTATCATCTACGCTTAGAATAAAAGATCGGAAAGACAGTTCTTTTCAGCCGAATCAATGTGAATGACAGGTAAAATTGAGATTACAGTAAACGTACAAATTTAGCGTAAAATTTGCTCTTGATAGATAAGCGCAGTTATAAATTTCCACATTCGCAACAATTGCTATAAAACAGCACACATAATTGTGATAATATTTAGCGCAATACTAAGAATATCGCTTCAATGAAGTAATCGTCGGTCGAAATATGTACCTTTAGAGTGTACATGTATATCATATATGCAAGTAAAATTACTTTGTGATTTCGATTCCTCTTCCTGCTGGGCATCTGCGCTGTTGGTTGACACCTTTTGCCAAAGACGGTTTTTATTCTTCAAAGTTAATAACGCTAATATCATTATTTGAGATTTTACTATACATGTATAATGTTTACGTGAAAATTAATACTTCGTGTGAATAGCACATTCGAAAATACCCGATCTTCCAATTCATTTCTAGACTACAGAGTTGACTGCGCATTTATTTACCATGTTAAACTTTAACTGGAAAATAAATTGTGTTTTTAAAACATAAAAGAATATTATTAGATTGATATTCAGATCAATATTAAAAGGATACGGACAACACTGTAAAATTGGAATATTTTGTTCATAATATTACAAACCACCTCGTTAAAATTAGTCCAATAGTCAATAGATATCTAAGTCAATAGATATCTAAGTAGGAAAACCAGCGCCTGAGTGATTGTATAAAGCAGTGAATATCACATTTCAATACAAATTTAGACTTAGATACAGCAGAGACAAAGAAAAATTCAAACTATATCTTGCAACTATTCACATGTACTAAAGGTCTAAATCTAGAAAAAAAAAATGTTTTAAAAAATGGTTAAAATCTAGTTCGGGAGGTGCACTTTTTCTAAAATTCAAATAAATTTCGCAACTTTTTACTATTTATTATATTTATTTTGTAATATACCTTTAGAAGAACATTAGTACATGGCATTGGTATGTTCTGAACAATGCTATTAATAGTAATTGTAAACTTCTCACCTCTGTCCGTAGATTATTCTTAGTTAAATTGATCAGCTGAATGTCTGACGTCGCAGAATTACAGGACTGTGTATCTCGTGATATCTAATGATGATATAATCATATTATTTCATCGATAAAAACACGTGTTCGGGTAATAGTGAAAAAAAAAATTGTTTGCTTGAACAAATTTTAAAAGTGAAGTTAAATTCAATCAAGTCAGATAAAATATCAATAAAAAAAGGAAGAAGTTTTTTTTTTAATGCAACGAAGCCACGTCATGATAACATTTCTTTTTATGTACTTCTAATTATGTAGTATATATCTTGTTAATTAGATTTTAAGATGAGAATATCCTTCACCTCAAAGATTTCGACAAAGATATTTTTTGTAAATTTTATAGATGTATATACGTATTGATAAAAGGTTCATTTGTAAAGAAAATGAGCTATTTAATCATTTCAAATTGGTAAATTGTGTGTTCTGATAGCGGCATTTCTAATGAAATATGATTTGCAATAAACTTATAATCAAAAGACCCAATGAAATACTGTAAACCAACAAGTTCGTAGCTTTCGAATTTCCGGAAACAAAATATGAAAACCTTCCAATAATCTTTGTTTATTACTCCTGAATTATTTGCTCACAAAAGTGAAATACCAGCAAAAGAAATATGCAATTGTACAGTACAATAGATGTAACGAAAAGGGGCCTCTCTCACTAATCATCAAAAATAGTATAGAAAAGAACAAAAGACGAGTCAAAACAGGGCCGCTTTCACCCAACACCAAAATAGAATAGACAAGCAAGAACAAAAGACGATGATGTTTTAATAGTGATTTCTTACTTCTATGTTCATGTCAGGGGCCTTTTTCGGGCTATGGGAGTGACTGAAAAACAACTCCAAAAGGAAGAAGCAGTACACGCTAGCCAACGCTCCACACATCTTGTAAAGGCTGTCACCGTGAGATTCAGAGTGTCCTGAATGGTGACCTTCCTCAAGGACCTGTTGATTAAAAGGAAAAAGCATATAAAAATTGCAGAAGAAGCGTGATGGCTATTTTCTGCAAGAAACATTGTATATGTATTGTTTGTTAAGGGATGGAAGTAAAATAAACTTTGAGCTCTGACCTATCGTACAAAAACAATGTTGTACGGAATTTTGCACATACACAGTTATATACAAGCGCACCAAGCTAGAGTTTTCCAAGCAATAAGCTGTTGATGACAAACTCGATTTCGTAAAAGAGTTTACTCATACGAAAGGCGTAGCCAATACTTCTTACTCTAGTTTAGTTGAAGCGAGACAGACGTGGTGAATGTACGATTGGTCAATGGTTTGCAAACGTAATCATAATCCAAACTTAAATTCAATAACCCTGGGCAAATATGAACAAACGAAAGTACAAGTACAATAAGACCAGGTTTTCCTGAAGGGTATGCATGTTTTGCTTCTTAATATAAATGATTCTAATACTGAAGCATGCTTAGCCAGAATTTCTTCTTTTGGAAATATAAAAATGTATCATCCGCGTATGATCAATACCTGCTTTAAAAAACTGATGCAGCATGAGATTTCACTTACATGAGGTAAAAGATGGATGATTGCGTCACCAAGGAGACAGCCAACCGAGAGAGCTATCAGACCCGCCATGACGTACATTCGGTTAATATTGTGAGCACACTTGACGAACACTGCCCCGGCGAATGAACATAGACTGATGATAAATACGCAGAGAGTTCCCAATCCGTATTCTATGACGACAAAAAGAAATTTCGCTGGTATTGAATGAGATCCAAAACGAAAATGTATTTTGCTCAAATGCATTCTGATATCAATCGTTTTATTACAAATATTAATGATATTTCATGTATGTGCAATAAGACGGAGTAAACAATATCATTTTTCAATTGTCAAAATAAAAGAACTTATACCATGTGAATTAAACAAGGAATCTATGAATTTTTTATGTCTCTGACTCGTTCATATAACTTATTTAGCGTTGAAGCATTGGTCGTCTCTATATTAACTTTTTGGATAGACTTTATACATTGCTATGATTAAATCATTTGCAATGGTGTATATAAAGGGAGGCATTCATATTGAACTATTTGAAGATATTTCAACGCGACATGCACGGTGTCGATGGGTACATCAAATACACTTTTGTTAGCGGACACTGTTACACTTTCTATATATTTTCTTATTGTCCATACCTATAGTGTTAGTGTAAGGAAATAAAATCAGCGAAGTTGACCTACTTTCAGTAGTTGTCGGTTGTTGTTGTTGTTGAACACTTGACTCATTTAAGCACGCACCACTGACCAGCTGGTGCAATATGACAGGACACATATCAAGAAATGCATTCATGGTGATGTCCTCTTTATGATGGAACAGAGTTCTTATGTCACTCTTCCTCAAACATGGCTGCAACATACAGATATTTAGATCAAACATTTAAAATATACTCACATTAAGAATTTATGCTAACATGCATGTCAGTGGTGATTGAAATCAATTATGTATAAGGGGAAAAAAAGCAAAGCACTGGTATCTCTTGTTAACTTTCTCAACAAAGAAAGCAGTAAGATATAGAAGATTACGTGAACATATATATTATCTGTACATAGAACCATCATTTTTATAACCTGTTATGAAAGTTATTTTCATGTATATTTATTGCCGATTTAATTCATTTTCATTAATTTCCATCATCGTTATAAATCCATTTAAGTTGTTCTAAATAATATCCAACCACGAGCCATTAACATATAGATAGGATAACCATAAAAACTGATGTTCAAATTTGCCGATAGTTCTATTCGATCTAAGCCGTTCTTACTGAAGAACAGCAAATAGTGAATATAAAACGTCGCTGTATTCTTGGCATAACCATCCGACGTCAATCTTTGACGCGGAGTATGCAACTATGTTTTTGTTAAATGTTTATTCAAATTTTGTTAATTCTACTTTTAAAACTAGTAATATTTACCATGACTTTTGAAGTTGAACCTTCGAGATTTACAAAGCGATCATAAGCTTCCATAGTTCGTCGCTTCTTTATATCACAAGTTATGTTGATTTGAGGGCTGTGGTCATGGGCATGCACATAAATGCTATGATAATCGTGATTGTGAGTACTATGGTCACGCTCATGTAGTGCATGTGGCTTTTTAGCAGACATCAGTCTTTTTACTCCTGTAGATAATTGTGTCAAAGAAATACACAAAGTTAGTAATTCTTTATTTCATATATTTCGATAAAACAATGTCTATAAAAACAAACAAATGGTTTGTGATGTTTGTTACGGACAATCATGGGCTGGGCGCATACATTAATCTGAAAAGAATGCTTTCGAATAAGGAGTAAAATAGTTCGAAAGTATTTATTCGATATGCTTTAATGCAAAATCATCAAATTCAACTTTTCGAGAATTTTTTTTTCTATTTTTTTTTTTTTTTTTTTTTATTTTATTTTTTTTATTTATTTTTTTTTTTTTGAGAAATGTAAAAGTTTGAAAGCAATCTGAAACAAAAGATACTGGAAGATTCATGATAGCCTTACCAGATGAGTGCAGCTTGCCCTTCTCCGCATATCTATCAAAAATATCCCGCAGAAACTCTACCGGGCAGGGCAAATCATTATCTTGCAGTCTATAACCTAGAAAGTAAGTCAGGGCTAAATACAATTCAAGAGGAAAACCTCGATACGTTCGATATTGAACATTGTTAGTAAGGGAAAAACTAAAATCTAACAGTAAACAACTTAATTAAAGCAATATATTATCAAATGTGTAATTGAGGTAGAGTTAAGCAGAGATGTCCCCGATCTGAAAGATTCATCGATCGCGTTATCAGCCAATATGGTTTAATTTATGTTAATCAAACAACCAATAAAAGAGTTGTTCATACCTTGGATAATTGCCATTGCTATGGTTGCGAAAGAATTTTCAATTTGTTGTCTTTGTGTTGTGTATAGACGCCTTGAATTTAATCTTTTACCATCGATGTTCAGGCATTTTAAACGATGATCAAGTTGTAGGAGTTCATCTGGTCGTGGTTGATGAGTTTGTGGCGGTCGCACAGTTGGCGTCAAATGTTGAGTTCGTGTTGAATGATAAGTTGTCCTTGATGTGTCAATAGACGTTGTCGTTTGAATCACAGATGATGGGTGCAGGTGATTATGCGCTTGGTGATGGTTAGGAGGTCGATTGTGAGGTGTGTGATGTACGATAGACGTCCTGGGCGTTGTAACATTCAAGGATTGCAAAAGTCCATGGTCTTTGTGGTGAGCTTGATTATGTTTGTGTAGAGAGTGAGTTGATGCCAATGAGTTCTTATTAGCGTCACTGTTGTGAGGATAATTAACATTTAGAGACGAATTATTTTTGGCGCTAGGTGTATGCTCACTGTGTGGTTGCACATTATCGTGCAGAACGTTTCCCTTTTCCAGGAACTTCGTCACGTGCCGTCCAATTCCTGGACTTTTACTGTCACTGTTTGGTGTTTTTCTTGAATTTATTGTACTGAATTTTGATATCTTTTTCCTTTTTGCCTCTGTATCATATACATGTGCAGTTTTGTTAATACGTTCTGCTGTATAATCGTACTGAGTCTCCTTCCTGTTATCAACGTTATTTTCAAAAACATTTGTTTCTCTTTTGGGCTGGTATGGATGGTTGGGTTTGTAACTTTGGAATATGTGTATAGGTGGTGAATTGATTTGCTGGTCAGTCTTGGCTTTCTTCCCGTGCGGTTTACTATGATGAGGAGGTGGTCCATTGATGTGGGTATGACTACCACTCTGATGTACATCATGATCATGACCGTGAATCTTTAATTCCTTTTGTATCCCCTCTAATATTTTCCTGACATTCAGGCACTGTGAAGTTAATACGCGTCAAATATTTAAGTAATATTGAATACTGAAAATCACATCTTATGATGTATTTAACATTGCAATAGTAGGTAATGATACGCCTGTTTTATCAAAGTATTATCGCAGTAAGTTTTGACTCAATATTGAAAACCTAACACCCCCGACATAATTTGAAATTGTTTTACTGTTGACCCCGGTGAAGTGAACTATGGAAAACCTCAGATTATAAAGTTCAGTACCCACTGTAAATTATTACAGGTGCCTCCATCCACACCTCAACACATCGGAAGATAGATCTTCACTTGTGTCTTCTAACAGGACACTAATGATATCATTATTGATCTACTCTTAAAGCACTGTGATATTTAAGCTTTTCTTTATTTTCAGTATACTGTTTCTTTCTGAGTTTACTTCTCTGTTGGCGTCTCCTTTTGACACGCCCCTAACTGTTGCCAGCCCATGTCATGTAAGGATCTCCCCATGTTCTCTCACGTTTGGTCTAACAGGTATTCATTTCGCCTTTCCCCTAATAACTAGCCCACCTTTGATAGTAAATTTGTATATTTGTAAACGCCACTGGTGATTACATACTTGCAGTCGATTGGTATAACTCATTCGCTCCATTTTGTCGCCATTTCTATGACGAATATAGTGCAGATTTAACATCTTTAGATTGTGCTCGAGATTGTATTCCAACAGAAAGTCTGCTGCTGTGAGATCGTTTGAGGGCAAAGCGTGGCCAACAAAACATTCAAAGTTTATAGCAACAGTCAGAATGGTGGCAGCCATTGCAATAAACGTGTCTTCAGTCATTTCATGTGATCTTGCGTTTTTCACGACGAAATTCTTTACATGTGATTGGTCCAAATACTGAAAGGCAAATGTTCAATTAGTATCAGTTGATGTTGCTTACTTGCTAATTGTTTTTTATGGGATATTAGCAAACAATAATATCAGACATTTCTGTGTGCAAATAATCCGCAGTTAAAGTATAAGTATATATATGGACTTATGAGTAGCATTTTGTTTCCACATGTAAGCATTGGTAGGAAAAGGACGATTTGATATAGCAAACTTAACTGTCTAATTATTTCCTATTTAGATTCAATAATTTAATTGTTACATGTTATGATATTTCTTCATTTTGTCTTCAAGAAATAGCCTTCATTTCTCCATGTCACAGGACCATTACATTATTCGGATAAGATTCACTAAATGCAAAGTTTAATCATGATTATGACAAAAACATATCTTAAATGTTAGTCTGACTTTTGACTTTTGACAGACAAGCAGTCCATTTTCTTTCGTGACGTTATTGAACAATATTTTATTTCATTTTTTTTTTATTTTACTGCGATAAGGCAACCTTTATAGTGCAACAGGCTTTGGTAGTGTGTACTTAACCAGACATGTATCAAGCGTAAAATGTGAATGTTACAATACATTAGTTAGTGATATCCTTTAACAACCAAACGTTATGCCTTACCTCATCATATGTTACTGGAAGACTCTTTAAGCGGAGTAGTCCATGATGAATATTTGATAACAAAACGTTATGCCTTACCTCATCATATGTTGCCGGTAGACACTTCAGGTAGAGAAGTCTATGATGAATATTTAACGACAAAATGCTAAGTCTTACCTCTTCATATGTTGCCGGTAGACTCTTCAAGTGGGGTAGTTTATGATGATCATGGGTTTGCTTATGTAACAGTGATTTATAGCGCTGTTCACAATTCAATCGGATCAGTATGATTCTGATCATTTTATCAAGTAATGGCAACGGTGTGGACTGGTTGTTTCCGTTAGAGTGATATCCTATTGTGAGAGTGGTTTTCAGCTCTTCAAATGTACAAGGTGTTCTTCTTTCGGCGCGCAATTGCCCAATCACAAACGCCGACAAGCAAATGTGGATCACCAGCAACATACTGCCAATTAAGTAAACGCATCCGCATATTGAAATTTAAATATGGTATGGAAATATGGTAAAGTTAATATTTGTTATTGTTCGGTTTTTGCGATTAACCAAGGGCTTGACAATTTTGCAAAACAACATATGGTCATTAGTGATAGGCTGTCATGTTGATAAATCTAGATATACAATGACTGTTCGAAAATTTAGTAAAACAACATATGGTCATTAGTGATGTGCTGTCATGTTGTTATATACCAGTTGTACAATTACAGTTCGGAAATTTAGTAAAACAACATATGGTCATTAGTGATCGGCTGTCATGCTGTTATATACCAGGTGTACAATTACATTTCGGAAATTTTGTAAAACAACATATGGTCATTAGTGATAGAGGCTGTCATGTTTAAAACAACATATGGTCATTAGTGCTAGGCTGTCATTTTGTTAAATCTAGATATACAATGACTGTTCGGAAATTTAGTAAAACAACATATGGTCATTAGTGATCGGCTGTCATGCTGTTATATACCAGGTGTACAATTACAGTTCGGAAATTTAGTAAAACAACATATGGTCATTAGTGATCGGCTGTCATGCTGTTATATACCAGGTGTACAATTACAGTTCGGAAATTTAGTAAAACAACATATGGTCATTAGTGATCGGCTGTCATGCTGTTATATACCAGGTGTACAATTACAGTTCGGAAATTTAGTAAAACAACATATGGTCATTAGTGATCGGCTGTCATGCTGTTATATACCAGGTGTACAATTACAGTTCGGAAATTTTGTAAAACAACATATGGTCATTAGTGATCGGCTGTCATGCTGTTATATACAACATAGTCATTAGTGATACAATTACAGTTCGGAAATTTAGTAAAACAACATATGGTCATTAGTGATCGGCTGTCATGCTGTTATATACCAGGTGTACAATTACATTTCGGAAATTTTGTAAAACAACATATGGTCATTAGTGATTGGCTGTCATGCTGTTATATACCAGTTGTACAATTACAGTTCGGAAATTTAGTAAAACAACATATGGTCATTAGTGATCGGCTGTCATGCTGTTATATACCAGTTGTACAATTACATTTCGGAAATTTTGTAAAACAACATATGGTCATTAGTGATCGGCTGTCATGCTGTTATATACCAGATATACAATTACATTTCGGAAATTTAGTAAAACAACATATGGTCATTAGTGATCGGCTGTCATGCTGTTATATACCAGTTGTACAATTACATTTCGGAAATTTTGTAAAACAACATATGGTCATTAGTGATCGGCTGTCATGCTGTTATATACCAGTTGTACAATTACATTTCGGAAATTTTGTAAAACAACATATGGTCATTAGTGATCGGCTGTCATGCTGTTATATACCAGATATACAATTACATTTCGGAAATTTAGTAAAACAACATATGGTCATTAGTGATCGGCTGTCATGCTGTTATATACCAGGTGTACAATTACATTTCGGAAATTTTGTAAAACAACATATGGTCATTAGTGATCGGCTGTCATTACTTTCGGAAATTTATAAAATACTGTCAGCTGTGTACAATTACAGTTCGGAAATTTTGTAAAACAACATATGGTCATTAGTGATCGGCTGTCATGCTGTCAGTTCGGAAATGTAAAACAACATATGGTCATTAGTGATAGGCTGTCATGTTGTTATATAAATCTGATATACAATTACTGTTCGGAAATTTAGTAAAACAACATATGGTCATTAGTGATCGGCTTTTATGTTGTTATATACCAGGTGTACAATTACATTTTGGAAATTTAGTAAAACAACATATGGTCATTAGTGATCGGCTTTTATGTTGTTATATACCAGGTGTACAATTACATTTCGGACTGGGTAAAACAACATATGGTCAATGTTATTTGTAAAACAACATATGGTCATTAGTGATAGGCTGCTGTCATGATATACAATGACTGTTATATACAACATATGGTCATTAGTGATGCTGTCACTGTTATATACCATGTACAATTACATTTCGGAAATTTTGTAAAACAACATATGGTCATTAGTGATCGGCTGTCATGCTGTTATATACCAGGTGTACATGCTGTTATATACATTTCGGAAATTTTGTAAAACAACATATGGTCATTAGTGATAGGCTGTCATGTTGATAAATAATACAATTGTTCGGAAATTTAGTAAAACAACATATGGTCTTTAGTGATCGGCTGTCATGTTGTTATATACCAGGTGTACAATTACAGTTCGGAAATTTTGTAAAACAACAACATGCTGTTATATACCAGTGTACAATTACATTTCGGAAATGTAAAACAACATATGGTCATTAGTGATCGGCTGTCATGTGTTATATACCATATACAATGACTGTTCGGAAATTTAGTAAAACAACATATGGTCATTAGTGATCGGCTGTCATGCTGTTATATACCAGGTGTACAATTACATTTCGGAAATTTTGTAAAACAACATATGGTCATTAGTGATCGGCTGTCATGCTGTTATATACCAGGTGTACAATTACATTTCGGAAATTTTGTAAAACAACATATGGTCATTAGTGATAGGCTGTCATGTTGATAAATCATTAGTCATTAGTGAAATTTGTAAAACAACATATGGTCATTAGTGATCGGCTGTCATGCTGTTATATACCAGGTGTACAATTACATTTCGGAAATTTTGTAAAACAACATATGGTCATTAGTGATAGGCTGTCATGTTGATAAATCTAGATATACAATGACTGTTCGGAAATTTAGTAAAACAACATATGGTCATTAGTGATCGGCTGTCATGCTGTTATATACCAGGTGTACAATTACAGTTCGGAAATTTTGTAAAACAACATATGGTCATTAGTGATCGGCTGTCATGCTGTTATATACCAGGTGTACAATTACAGTTCGGAAATTTTGTAAAACAACATATGGTCATTGGTGATCGGCTGTCATGTTTATATTTACCAACAATTACAGTTCGGAAATTTAGTAAAACAACATATGGTCATTAGTGATCGGCTGTCATGTTTATATTTACCAACAATTACAGTTCGGAAATTTAGTAAAACAACATATGGTCATTAGTGATCGGCTGTCATGTTTATATTTACCAACAATTACAGTTCGGAAATTTAGTAAAACAACATATGGTCATTAGTGATCGGCTGTCATGTTTATATTTACCAACAATTACAGTTCGGTAATTTAGAGAAAACATCTGTTACTTCAGGTAGTATTCAACATTATCTTCCAATTCACACAAATAATATTAAACACTTGTCAGTGTTACAGAGATGTATTTATCACCCTTGATGTGTTTTTTATGATTTTAAAGCTTTCGGAATATTCTTCATTCTGTACGTTACAAAATCATGAAATATCAAAATTGTATTAGAGATCTACACTGTGTTGACAATGACATGTCATTCTTATTCATGTAAATAAGCTGTAGAATATGAAATCTCTACATTTTAGCAATTTCCAAATTGACCCACCAATAACGATTTGTTTCTCTTTAATTCTTGCTCGGATACCATTTTAAATGATTGTGCCTCGATTCCAATGCGACCTGCTACGGTGGTTGTCTAATACACAATTCTGAATACCACCGAGTTGCATGGTATTGATCACAATGTGCAATGTAAAAAGGCAGCAATATTCTATACCTTGTATGACCTAAAACCGTGTGCAAAGGAACTTACATTAACTTTTGCTATTAATTTTTTGTCATGTTTATTGTTCTTAAAACGTACAAATGGGAAAGGCACAGATTTTTGTATACAGTTGATGCCGGTTACTGACGTCAAGATCGGGATAGCAAGATATTCTATGCTTTTAAAGGTGTTTGCCGTGCGTGGACAATTAACGATTTGAATAGAATTTAAAAAAAAAAAAAACTCTTTAGGACTGAATTTCACTTTTTCAATATGAATGTATTTTTACTAATTCTTGAAAAAAAATGCATTTTCTTAATAACATCAAAATAAATTTTCAGTCTAGTCCTATAAAATGTGATTCTACCTGCTGTGATACTTGACAATGATCATATGGTGCATTAAGTGTTTGTACTGTTCCGAATATCGACAACAGTGAATAAAAATGATATATCGTATATTGAGAAATATATATTTTAGCTTTTGAAGAATCTACATATTAATATTCTCATAACCTTATACCTATTATAAAATAATATGAATATTTACTAAAACGGGTAAATATGACTTACCTGATGTATGGGAGTTCCATAGTGTGCCTTATCAGTTAGCAATACTCGTTCTGGTTCCCATTTTGTTATCTCTGCACTTCAACCTAGATGTACTGGAGTTATGTGAATGTTGTTTTCTATGTCCTGTGATTGTGTTTTGTGATCGAGTCTAAAGCGATGGCAGTAGTTCATAGTTTTAAAAACTTTTCAAGACAGATAAGATTTTATGTGAGTTACATGTCCTACTTCACTTTTTACCAATGGAATCGGTTTGTAGCACAGTTTGTATAGTTTTCCTGTATTTTCAAATACCGTCTTCTTTGCAAATAAGGGTTTGATTGCATTTATTTCATGTTTCAAAGAATATATTCATAAGGATTTATATCCATGTAGCGATATGATTATATATGAAATACACCTGGTAGACAGATCGCAGATTTTAAATCCTGTTATAAGGAAATACCGATAATTACTAGAATAATCATTGTAACAAAACATTTTAAATATGTTTGATTTTCTTTGTAATATTTGCCGTTTTGAAATTTGAAACAAAGGTTTATGGATGTTGAAAATGATCGTTTCGATATTATTGTGTCATGTGCTATAACATGAAATCTTCTTGCCAATACGTAATCTGTAAAATTCATAATATATCAAGCTACAGTTTCATTATCTCAAACTTTGATAACCCGAAAACCCCGTTAATTCGAAGTGTTTGATGTTTGTCCTGCCCGCCCGCAAAACTTTTTTTTTTCGCAATCTCGTCGACATAGGTATAAAGGAATCATGCAGTATTCCTTAGTGAAAACAAAGTGATCTGAGAATTAAGTTAAATCACAGTAATATTAATTAAAAAGACATAATATTATTCATCCGATAGTGGAGTTAAAGACGTTGGAATTCCGTAGTGGGTGTGGAGAGAAAGTTACTGGTGTCGATATGGAACTACTACATATGAGAAGGATTTACTATAAACATGTGTCTTTGTGAAAGGTGGGTTCAAGCAAGTCATGACCAAGTGACCGATAATATTGATATATTTAAAACCCGGTTTACACGGTTTAAGGGATTTCAAAGTTCGATTATATCTTAAAAGAGATTCTATAAAAGACACAGGTGAATACAATTTTTAGATTTTATAAAAAGTGAAAAATGATTGTGTTCAGTAAACGGAGGACAATTTCCACTGATTAATAATAGTAGCGTCATTGTTATTATTACACAAGTAGGTCAGAATACAGCCCAAAAAAACTGGACTGAAGTGGTGAAAATCATAAACAACCGAAATGAAATATTGAGAATATTTTTTTAATTATATTATTTTTATTATATATTATTAGTATTTTTCACTCTAAAACTGAAAGTGGTTAATTGAACCATAAAATGTACGCTAACACAAGACCAGTCCGCTGATAGTTTTGTGGTAAATTACGGCTACTCAATAATCTTTAAAATATATATGTACTTATATATAATACCCATGTTAAACATTTTGAAAACATAAAAAGTAACATGGTTACATTAGAGATATGTTATATCAGATATAAATAAGAACAGCGTGTAAACAAAGTACCAAACATTATTGAATGTCCCCTGTTCTCAATTGAAAGGCGTATTTTGGTACATAATCTAAATATTTTGAATGTTCCCTTTGATATTGAACTTCTTTTATATGGTAATTGTATTTTTTCTGTGGACCTTAATTCAACCATTTTTAGACATGTGCAAAATTTTATTAAAACCAGCAACAGATTTTGAGTTAATATATATAAACATTTGTACTATCAGTATTGTATTGTATTATTAATATTGTACTACATATTGTCATATTGTTTTGTATTGTCATATGTCATGTATCTTTGGAGAAGGCGTTGATAAGTTGTAATAACTTGTGCCTAATCCACTGTCTGTATTTGACAATAAATATGTTTAAACCTAAAACCAAACACTTATTAATTAGATTCCAACACAACACAGTAAATTACAACACCTCTAAACCGTTCATAGTACCTGTGTGACATTACGGATATAGATGTTCTGTACATTTTTATCTGGCAGTGGTGTAAATTTTCGCAGATTTACTAGAAGATTGAAATAATACGAGTGCAATGAAAGATTAAAGTGTAGTGTGATGTCGATATTCTGTAAGATCATTCATTTTAGTGGGGATTTATTTTCGCTTATTTCATGTATACTCTAAACTACGTATTCATGTGTTCATGAATCATCTAAGTTAGCTACGTAGACCCATTGAACTACATATATGCGCGAAATCAAGTCTTCACACGAAATGGGAAGTTTATTTGAAAAAAAATACGGTATCTTTTTGTCCATGTTCGAAATAGCGAAACAATTTGCTCCTCGAAAATCACCAGATTTTAAAAACAAATCGCCATGGTAAGAACACTCTGGTTTTTACCAACATTAAAAAATCATAAGACAAATTTAAACATCGTAAAAAACGACTCATCAAAATAAATTTTGGCCTTGTATTATGAAAACATTTCCAGAATCAGTTTATATATAAAACAAACCCAGCATGTTTACCGTCAGAATTTTAAAAACCTAGAACAAAACAAGTTCGTCATCAGCTGTCACTTCCATGTTTACTTGAAAAGTAATCAACTGTAACAGCGTTGCACTGTGAATGCGTGATGATTTGATATCCCCTTTTCGAGTTTTTCATTTCTAGATATGGTGTTTCATGTCGCAGTTGATTCAGTATCCAAGAGATTGTCCTTGGTTTCCTCGTAAGATTCCAACAGCTGATATGGATACGATTTCGAGTGATGCTGGTCATTGACCACGACGATATCATTATCTCGTCTCGAAATATGAAAATAGAAATGTTAGATGCCTATTACCACGCCTGTTTGTTTCATTGGCATAAACATATCTCAATGGTTCTCAATCGTTTAATGGTATCCGTGTAATTGTATTACGTAATCATATCCTGCCCTCGTTTAATCGGTTTCGATCTAAGAATTAATTTAATCAGTACCATCGTCTTAACATGTCAGTTTTTTTCTTGCATTGTTTGCTTTGATGTTTTCAAAAATGATAACAATAAACATACAGTGCTGTCAACACCTGATTGGGAAAGCTGTATTGCTACTATCAGGAAAGGACATGATCTCTATGATAAATTAAATGATATTCCTAATCGTGCAGCTTAATTATCGGCCATCCTCGTTAGAGAGCAGGCTCATTAAATGACTTATTTCCTGCTCACATACAGGGATTGAAATTCCAAGCAAAGACATAAAAATAGTATTTTGTTTATTATGTTTGATTACAAAGTGATTTCAATATTCAGTCTGTGTTTATTAAAAGCATCAAGAAAAAAGACATGTAAATCTTATTATAATCCAAAATCAAATAAAACAAACCTGGTGCAAATTATGAACAGAAGATCGACACAGCAACTCCCGGAAAGGTACAAGGAATACAAGATAAGGTGTTCCGCAAGAGTAAGCGTCTTCTGATGCCCCCGCCCTGTAAACCTAGGCCAATCTAAATAAGTAATGTCACGTTCTCAAATTCACCAACGGAACAAACAAACAAACTAGCGGGAACAAGTACGTCCAGCTTCATGTCACACAAAGAAATAGAATATTTATCAATGAGATCATCTTGATGCGTGTAAAATTTCCCCAAAATTTCCATCAACCTGCATCTTTTATTTCTTAATTCTTTGTGTTTCGAGTTTGTCCGTCATTTGACGACTTCTTGCAAGGAAATCATGATAATGGGAACTGACGTTCGAGATCATTATGACGACATTGAAATTGGCAAAAAAATGGTTTCGTTGTCGGAAATGATCGAAATAAGCGGCTGATGTAGAAGGGTCTGTCATGTCTACGATTTTCAATTTTGTTGGTTATATATGACGGGCATGGCCAATAAATTTCATGCTATTTAAACCCAAGACGTCTTCAACAAATCTGAAAAAAGAAATTGGGACCTGTTTTGATAAGCTCTTCAAAAAGTTCAGCCTCGGCTTACCACCAAACTCGACAAAGATATTGCCAACCAGAAATTCAATCATTAAACTATGAGTACATTTTATGAAGTATGTAAGTGCGATAGACTCGTATATTATATGTTTTGCTTTGACTTGCGCCTTCCGTCTTGGCGAAACAGAGACAGACAACGACTCAACAATGTAAGTAACCTGGTGACATATCGTTGTATAACTACAGTTGTGAGATCGCACAACGTTACATGATGTGAGCACGATGTATGCACAAATGTGCTATTCTGTCGTGATCGATATAAATCTAGAAATGACTTAAAAATAAGTGTGGGATAGAGTTTATCTATTCTATAGATATGTAAGAATACAACTAAGTATATTTCCTAATTAAGCCACTAATATATAGGTTGGACACCTGTAGATATATCAGATACACAATGAATAGTTGGATACATTGGTTATTTTAAATGTTTTGTTTACAAAGAGCCACACATGACCAGCCTTAGTGTACGGACACACCTATAATATGTAAAAATTAAATGGACGTCTCTTTATATCAAAGCAATGAATCATTTAAAACCTCGTCTGATACCTTCTGAAAGGAAACTTAACTTTCTTCACTTTTGTAATACTTTCATTTTTCATTCATCTTGTACACAGAAGATATATGCTCAGGTAAATCTTAAGTGTTGTGTTTGTTACACGGGCGACCCAGCCGGTACGGATCCGGACCTGTCACTTATATACACGTATACAAGTAAAATTTTGTCGCCCGCGGCACCACTAGTCGCCACTTTCTGAGGTGTGACATTATATACTATAAGACTAATTATTACAGGTCCTGTGTTATTTCGAAAACTTAATTAAAAATTACCTTTATAATCACTGATCAATGTTAATGTTCACGTGATCGCTATTTAGTAATAACTTTACGAATATTCCGCTGAATTTTCAATCCGCAATATTAGCTAACCCTTTTTACCAAACCGTACATGATATATCGTTGTTTAACTAATGATATGTCGTTGTTTAACTGGTGACGTGTCGTTGTTTAATTGGTGATGTGTCGTTGTGACATGTCGTTGTTTAACTAATGATATGTCGGTGATTAATTGGTGATGTGTCGTTGTTTAATTGGTGATGTGTCGTTGTTTGATTGGTGACATGTCGTTGTTTAACTAATGATATGTCGGTGATTAATTGGTGATGTGTCGTTGTTTAATTGGTGATGTGTCGTTGTTTAATTGGTGATGTGTCGTTGTTTAACTGGTGATGTGTCGTTGTTTAACTGGTGATGTGTCGTTGTTTAATTGATGATATGTCGTTGTTTAACTGGTGATGTGTCGTTGTTTAATTGGTGATGTGTCGTTGTTTGATTGGTGACATGTCGTTGTTTAACTAATGACATGTCGGTGATTAATTGGTGATGTGTCGTTGTTTAATTGGTGATATGTCGTTGTTTAACTGGTGACGTGTCGTTGTTTAATTGGTGATGTGTCGTTGTTTAACTAATGATATGTCGGTGATTAATTGGTGATGTGTCGGTGATTAACTGGTGATGTGTCGTTGTTTAATTGTTGACGTGTTGGTGTTTAATTGTTGACGTGTCGGTGATTAATTGGTGATGTGTCGGTGATTAACTGGTGATGTGTCGTTGTTTAACTAATGATATGTCGGTGATTAATTGGTGATGTGTCGTTGTTTAATTGGTGATGTGTCGGTGATTAACTTGTGATGTGTCGTTGTTTAATTCGTGATGTGTCGGTGATTAACTGGTGATGTGTCGTTGTTTAATTGGTGATGTGTCGGTGATTAACTGGTGATGTGTCGTTGTTTAATTGGTGATGTGTCGGTGATTAACTGGTGATATGTCGTTGTTTAATTGGTGATGTGTCGGTGATTAACTGGTGATGTGTCGGTGTTTAACTGGTGATATTTTCCTAAGCAGAGTTTCTCTGATAGGTCGCCGATGGAATTTGTTAACACATAAACACCTAATAATTAATTCCGCTATAAATCGCTGTGTCCCGAGTAGGATTTCTTATCTAGATCTTAGTCAGTTCTATGGTATCACGATAAATATGTACGGTTTGATTGTTTACTTTTCCTGTTTATTATGAATAAACAATTTATCAGTGAACGCATGAGAACAATTTTTGAAAGGTTTCTTCCCAAAAGCTTACTCATGTGAACGGTAATCAGGTTTAAATTTTTCATTCGATCTATCCTTCGTTCTTTTATGTGCTTTCATCCTTCGGCTCTACTTCATCAAAATCTAAATTAAAGTATTCACTTACTAATCAACTGTATAATCTTAAAACATGCTGCATCACAGCAATGTCAAATGGCAGAAAGAAAATGTGTTGAGTGCTGTCAAAGACTTTAATCACAACAGCTGAACGATAGCATCCCTCAAATATTTCTATTCTTTTAATTGATTAGGCACAGGAGTGTACAATTAAAAACATTCCAAATGATTTCAAAAGTAGAATGAACATTTATACTTCAAAACATCCAACCAAAGCATTTCTAACCAGGGCATATAACATAACTCTGACAGCAGAAAATTAAAGAATTATATACAACAACCAAATGGTACACCAGTGACAATATTGTACAGTAATGAGACTTTGTGATACAAGGACACCATTGTGTTACAATCTGTTAAATCTTGATTGTGAATCACAGGTTTTTAAGATAAGGAAATTCTGCACCGAAACATTTTGATTAATTGGAAACTAATTTCATAATTGATTTTTCTCTCAAAGTTTTTTTTTTCATTTGAAAAGGAATTTAACAACAAAAAAACCCATTGAATTAGAACAAGCCACATTAATATACATTCTAGAGTCTTGACATATCATTAAGTTAGGGAAAACACGTAACTTGCATATTTTCACCATTTAATTTCAAAATTGCCAATGATCTCTCATTTTCACAAATGGCAACGATGGCGACCACCAATGAAAACCGAGTTCTAGTGATGAATATGTATACGTACACGTATTAAATTGCCAACATTTGCCAATCGTAAGTATTTAGTGATAGAGAAGTAATGTACATAGAAAATTACATGAAATTGTAAATATATAAGTAAAATAATGAAAAGGGGAAAAAATTTTAAAAAGTGTTTTGTGAGTAAACGGAAAAAATGAAAAAAAGGTTTTTGTGAGTAAACGGAAAAAATGAAAAAAAGGTTTTTGTGAGTAAACAGCAAAACAAAAAACCAAGGATTTACATGGACAATATTCTTATTTGTAATCCTACTTTTCATTAATGGATGTAGAACAATGCATTTTAGGTCGTCAGATGACAAACCGGTAACTTTGTCACCCTGACGTCTGAGGTTTGATTCCTAAAACAGATGTGAAAAGGTATAAATCACCTGCCCGGCCACATGGGTTTTCCTTGGGTACTCAAGTTTCCTCCCGGAGTAACCTCCCTTGTGTGCTTCCATCCGGGCCATAAAATACATAAGGCCATAATGAATATAAGACTCAGAAACTTTTTTTGCAATTGTTGTACAATAGATAAAGGTGAATAGATTAATTACATTTCATCAATGGTGTCACTGGTTGTGGAATATAAAAGTCCTTGTCAAGAGATTCACATTCATCAGAGACAAAGATAAAAATAACATCTACAGTTACACCATAACTATTTCCCTCTACTTTATCACAAAGTGTATCACAATATGACATTCCAGCAATTTAGTGATTTAGGCATAAATCATTACAGTAACTCACACACACCATAACAGCAAACTACTATCTATCATAACATTACATTGTATGTACTACACTTTGCATCATTAAATAACAAACATTATTCTGACTCCTTACAAAATAAGGAACAACATTGTATTTCTAAATCATTCAAATCACATCCAGTTTGCAATTCTCATATTTCTCACTAAGGAAAGTACATGCATCATCATTACTTGTCAAGTAAATAAATAATTAATATCTTTCTATATGACATGTTGCCAAAAACTTTGTTTTCAAAATAAATTTACACATCATTATTCCTCACAATCATGAGTAATAATCTTCTTACTAAACAGAACCATTTTATTATTATTTATTTATTTATTTTCCTTTTGCAATATACTAAAGTGACGGAAACGCTCATTGCTTTACAAATCTGATTATTTCAATTATTTATGGTTACACAGGAAATTCTCCATGTCATGCTACAGAGTAAAATTTTGTTTAACATCCTTGCAATAAAACTTCCAAGTATTGAAGGTATATGACGCCGTCCTAAACTATATATTCATAAAAAAAATGCAGTTGTCATCAAAGTTGTTTCTTAATATTGATTACTTGTATACATTCTATTAGTAATGTTTCCAAACATACAAAGCAGCAGCAAATGAGGGAGAAGAAAAAACAATAGAATACCAAAAAATAATTGCAAATGAAAGATAAGCACCCATATACCGTTAAGGCTACAATTCTAGGAAAACCATAAGTACAGAACCAAAGTAACCTGTTCATACACAATAGGTCATGTGACAAACTTCTTTCTTCACTCACCTTGTACATGTAGATACGAGGAGAAAGTGAACACATTTTTGACAAATTATAACAGGTGTTTTGTGTTTATCTGGGTCAGCTCAGCACTGGGAGGAAATCAAGGGGAGAATACTCTAACTATAAAATACTTATTCAATTCTATGAACTATAAACACAGTGGTTATTCAGGCTTCAGAAATTGTATACTCTCCAGCTAAATGCCAGTATATTTAGTTCTTTGAATATGGTTTACCCAGTTTTAATCAAATAGTAAAAAGAGTCAATGTTAGAATGAAGAAAATTTAGAAGAAAAAATCTTGTATCGGAAAATCATCACATTTCTTTAATTTGATATAGTATCATTCAATTTGATATGATTTGCACACTTATGATGATCTTTCAGAGTAAAGGGTCTAAACTGGAAAGCTGTTGTTCCAGTCCGACAGACTTAAAACACATATTAAAAATTACTTGCTCATAAAATTCAATCACATTTTTGTTTCAATGTCTTACTAAAATCTCATCTACTGTGCTTAACTCTGTAAAAATAAAACATATCAATTTTAAAATGAAAATAAGATTTTAATCTTTAAAATCTCCTGGATAAATGAAATGAACTGGAGGTTCTAGTCCCATACTGACCATTTGATACTGGTATAGAACACATATGATGTACATAGGACAGTGTTTCTTATAATAAACTTTATTTATTTTACAACAATTGCGAAACAAGTTATGTCAACTTATACTAATCACTCTTGTTGGCCCGGATGTAAGCGCGCGAAGGGTCTTACTGTGGGAGGAAACCGGAGTACCCGGGGAAAACCCACGTGGTCGGGCAGGTGACCCCTTACCTTTTCACGTCCGTTCCGGGAATCGAACCCCGGTCGGCTAGGTGAAAGGCGAGTGCATTAACACTGCGCCACCCGACCAAGTGTTTCTTGACTGAGGGATATATAATGTGAACAGGGCATTTATAAAAAAAAATTAATATAAATGTATATAACAATCTTCTGGGATTATCTATTTGGGGTATTTTAACAAAAAAGTAAAAAAAAAAAAAAACATAATACAAAAAAAACAACATAGAAATGAGACTGAAAACACAACAAACCTGTACATATAATTCCTTAACGAAAATTGAACTAACAAGTCTACCTCAAAACATGTGGAGAAAAAATTCAGATTTGTGTAGTATCAAAACATATAGCTTATTTCAGTTAAGTATAAATGTATCACAATTCAGTAGAGATCACAGTGACAATTCCAGCAAACATTCAATTACAAGCAGTGTGAATCTCACATATTCTTTTTTTTCTCAAGAAGCTATTGTCAGGTGTCTATTCCTGGTCTGTAAGGGGAGCCCAACTTCTTTAGAATATGGTGTGAGATACAGCAGGGACACTCTTCTCAATTAAGTCAGTACCATGAAAGAATGTACAATAACTTCTTTGACTATCACAGGTTCTGATTTCAAATGCATACACCCAGTCTTTGCTGTACCTTTCTAAAAACAACCAACTTTTCATGTCAGTAACAAGACATTTCACACAATAGTAAAACCCTTGTATCTACTTTCATGTGGCTAGATGTTTAAGTAGGCGCTTTCTGATCTTCCATGAAAGGTTGAAATTTTAACAGACAAAAATACCAAATACAGAACTATTGTAATGCCACAAGCTTACTTGAACCACAGTATTGTAATTACGAGATAAAAAAACAGATAATCTGATTCATCAGACTCAATCAGGACATTTAACCCTGCACCAAAAAAAAAAATTAAACACACTTCAGGACACAATCAAGGACAAGACAGTCTAAAACCTTTTTTTTCGTGTGACTTGTAAGACAGGCATGTCATGTATAAAGATTTAATAGTAGAGTTTAAAACAAGGACAAGACAGTCTAAAACCTTGTTTTTCGTGCGACATGTGACTTGTATGACAGACATGTCATATATAGAGATTTATTAGTAGAGTTTGTAACGCAACTGTTTAAGTAATATGATTTTAAAACCCCATTAGTTATCTCAGTTTCTCATTAGGTCTTTGATGACAACAAAAACATTCAGGAGACCGCATAGGACACATTGGAAGTATAAGTACCACATTGAATTGTTCCTAACTATATCCCATTCTACAAGGAAATTTTCTTTTTGTACCTACTTGGATGGGAAATATTGAATACTTTATCATTATAATGAATTTCTCAAGCAATAAGTTGATATCTAGTAATAAGCCCACCCATATTTACTGTTATTAGGAGATGATACTTTTTTGTCTTTTGATAAGCCCATCCCATGACCTTTAACAAAGTGTTTTTTGTTGACTCCTTGGGTTTAGTGTGGGGTACATGCAGTTGGTGATTAATATCAAATTAACAAATATCTAAAATTTCTTACAGGATATTATTTTCTTGAAACTTAAATTGATGATATTATTATGCAGGAAATATATCATATGTACGTTTAGTACAAATACATGACATTCGTTTCTCCTCAAAATGGGTCTTGTTATCATTTTACTGGTTAAAAATATATATAGCAATGTGCATTTTATGTTAGCAAAAAATACATTTTCGTATTTACAATTTGCAATAAAACTACACTTTCGGCAATGTTACTGATATCTGCATATGTCTCTGTGAAAAAAGGATAAAAGTAAAAAAATTATGTAAAAGTTTATCCTTTGAAAGGTCTTGGTACAGAGGTATAGTACTCATTAAACACATGTGGTGAATGTTTCTTATCCTAAATCTGTAGGGCTGATAATTTACTTCGCGGTTACAAGCTCCACAATTGAGTTCACTACGTCCATGGTTTCGTCATCACATATCACAATGTCATATTTACTCATATACAGCTCCAAGCTCTCTTCAATCTGTAGAAACAGATTTAAGCAATAAATGTAAAATTCAGTACAACTTCATGTATCAAAAACATTGATAAAGAAATGTCTTCATTTTTTCATATTTACATTTGAATGTAACAAACTTCAATGTTTCTTAGTTTTTCTATACAGTCTCACAAGTTGAAAATACTATTTCAACCAGTAAGAATTAAAATTTATTTTCCAGACAACAAACATGTAAGATCTATGTACCTGTTTACAAAATTATCTAAATACCTTTAAGCAAAATAATTTTCCACATTATTTATGAAATATCCTCCATGACAAAACAAAATGTATTAAGTACACGTTTTTCTAAGCCTGCTTGGCAAATACACAAGACACAGCATCATATAATGAGGATTATGTAACAGAAACAGGTTACTGCAGTTCTCAAAGTTGACACTTATTTCAACTTTTCTTGAAAGATAAGATTGGACATTTTATCATTTGGCTTCATGATGTATTTTTAGCTGGTGAGCATAGACAGAGAAACAAGTACCTACCTTCACATTTAAAAATCCTATTGTAAGTTTGTTTGTTACATTGGTCACCCCATCAGCCATGTTCAGGTCCCCGATCCCGTCCCCAAGAAGCAGGATGTTGGACCGTTTCTCCAGACGCGGGAAGTAATCAGAGTCATGAATCGCATTCTCACATTTGTTGTAAACATGAATCATGTCTCCTTGAAATCCAACCATACGGTCCTACACCAAACAGAAATGTACCTCTTTATATTAACATTACATAAAGTTATATACTAATAAAATATAAACTTGCATTGCATATTATTCTTTATAGAACCACTAAGAATCAATTATAAAATCTTATCTACATTTCATACAAGGGGTAAATGTTTATCCTATTGTTATAATAGATCTTTCTGTGTTTATCCTATTGTTATAATAGATCTTTCTGTGTTTATCCTATTGTTATAACAGATCTTTCTGTGTTTATCCTATTGTTATAATAGATCTTTCTGTGTTTATCCTATTGTTATAATAGATCTTTCTGTGTTTATCCTATTGTTATAATAGATCTTTCTGTGTGTCATTATAACTTATTAAGAAATACATACATGCCTCTATAACAAGAACGCCCTAACTTTGAAGTGTATTCAAGTCTCATTGTTGATGAAATAGCAGAAAGTTGCCAAATGTGATCTTTGACCCTTTCACCAATGACTGTTATAGAATGAGGTGCATACCATGATACTATGCTATGAGGTAAATATGTACAAAACATATACATTTGTGTAAGACACCACAATGATTCCAAACAGAGTTTGACACAATAAAATGGTCGGGAATAAAGATATTTAAACCATTTCAGACCAGTGATAGCAGGAATATTTCATACATGTAGTGTGGCTTGGAAACTTACATATTCATCAAAAGCCATGTAGTTTGACACAACTTTCATGTTGCTATGATAAGTTGCTTGGATACGAATCACTTCCTCCAATACATCCCCGATACCAGCAGAGAAAATCAGTAATGGAACTTCATGTGTGTTTAAGTGATCAAACAGCCATACACATCCGTCTCTGGAAAAACAAAGCTCAAATTAATACATTACATGTTTTTTGTATTATTATCTATGTACCCTATTACTACTAAATGAGAGTACAAAATCCCTTAAACTGAAGAAAGTTGGAACTTGTATCTTAGATTTCAAGATATTTCTTATATAATACATTGTTCGGAGTACAATTTATCCTTAATTCAAAATGCAAGAGGTAAAGCTGTATTATAACTTATATCTACCTCATCAACTCAAATTGCTTTACTTCTCAATCATAGGACAAGATGAAGTGTGAGTATTAGTTGAAGGTATTTCTATCTATAGCACAAAATAAGTAAAATTTGGGCCATTAATCTTCAGACCCAATCTCTCCTAGTGTACATTGTGGTATGTTATATAACACCTCTGCAAACTGTTCACACCATTTCAAGATTCTTGAAAAATGCATGTGTGTTCATAATAACATTGACTAATGTGGCTATAAATTTTGTGAATGATATCAGGTATATATTTTGTACTTTATATTCGCATTTCAACTGACGACATATTCTAAAGATACATGTTCATATATTGTGACATCCGTGATAACTGATGATAATTTGGCTACAATATTTGTAAATTTTCTCCCTGAGAATGTGCATGTTTTTGTTAATGTTGATCGATAGCATACAAAACAGTCTACAGGTTTTCCCTTTGTTAGTCTTGTCAGGGATGCCTGACATCAAACTTTGACCAAGACGGTGAGGTCAACTATTGGTAGCCTGTGAGCCGTTTACAGAGATGTATTGTGACTGTTAAAGGAAGACAACTCTGGTAGAGATTGCTGTACAACAGTAAGTCATTGTGACCCTGACCCTGAGGTACTATTGGTAGTATGTAAGCCATTTACAGAGGTGTATTGTGACTGTTAAAGGAAGACAAGTGAGATAGAGATTTCTTCAACACCTGGAACCAATTGGAGCAGGAAGTCTTTGTATGAAGTTTGAGTTTGATGAATCCAACCGAATTCATGTTATAGCAAAATACATCAATATCTACAGAAAGGCTTAGTTTGGATGTTGGTGCTGATGTTGGATGTTGGAGAAATGTCTCTACATGTATATAGCATAACAAATATATCCAGTCTTTTCAAGCATCAAAATCATAAAGTCTTTTCCATTCCAGTAGATTTCCATGCATTTCTGTCATTTTTATAATATGGCAATGGACCCTGGTACTAGAATCGCAAATCTGTTTCTATACTGTTAACCCTTTAGTAATTCTAGCGGCTTTAGACATAATTACAGTGTACAATATGTAACCCTTTAATAATTCTAGTGGCTTTAGACATAATTACAGTGTACAATATGTAACCCTTTAGTAATTCTAGTGGCTTTAGACATAATTACAGTGTACAATATGTAACCCTTTAGTAATTCTAGTGGCTTTAGACATAATTACAGTGTACAATATGTAACCCTTTAATAATTCTAGTGGCTTTAGACAAAATTACAGTGTACAATATGTAACCCTTTAGTAATTCTAGTGGCTTTAGACATAATTACAGTGTACAATATGTAACCCTTTAGTAATTCTAGTGGCTTTAGACATAATTACAGTGTACAATATGTAACCCTTTAATAATTCTAGTGGCTTTAGACATAATTACAGTGTACAATATGTAACCCTTTAGTAATTCTAGTTTATTTAGACATAATTACATTTTACAATATGTAACACTTTAGTAATTCTAGTTGATTTAGACAAAATTACAGTGTACAATATGTAACCCTTTATTAATTCTAGTGGCTTTAGACAAAATTACAGTGTACAATATGTAACCCTTTAATAATTCTAGTGGCTTTAGACATAATTACAGTGTACAATATGTAACCCTTTAATAATTCTAGTGGCTTTAGACATAATTACAGTGTACAATATGTAACCCTTTAATAATTCTAGTGGCTTTAGACAAAATTACAGTGTACAATATGTAACAGTCTAATAATTCTAGTGGCTTTAGACATAATTACAGTGTACAATATGTAACCCTTTAGTAATTCTAGTGGCTTTAGACAAAATTACAGTGTACAATATGTAACCCTTTAATAATTCTAGTGGCTTTAGACAAAATTACAGTGTACAATATGTAACCCTTTAATAATTCTAGCGGCTTTAGACAAAATTACAGTGTACAATATGTAACCCTTTAATAATTCTAGTGGCTTTAGACAAAATTACAGTGTACAATATGTAACCCTTTAATAATTCTAGTGGCTTTAGACATAATTACAGTGTACAATATGTAACCCTTTAGTAATTCTAGTGGCTTTAGACATAATTACAGTGTACAATATGTAACCCTTTAGTAATTCTAGTGGCTTTAGACATAATTACAGTGTACAATATGTAACCCTTTAGTAATTCTAGTGGCTTTAGACAAAATTACAGTGTACAATATGTAACCCTTTAGTAATTCTAGTGGCTTTAGACAAAATTACAGTGTACAATATGTAACCCTTTAATCATTCTAGTGGCTTTAGACATAATTACAGTGTACAATATGTAACCCTTTAGTAATTCTAGTGGCTTTAGACAAAATTACAGTGTACAATATGTAACCCTTTAGTAATTCTAGTGGCTTTAGACATAATTACAGTGTACAATATGTAACCCTTTAATAATTCTAGTGGCTTTAGACTAATTAGACATAATTACAGTGTACAATATGTAACAGCTTAATAATTCTAGTGGCTTTAGACATATACAGTGTACAATAGGTAACCCTTTAATAATTCTAGTGGCTTTAGACAAAATTACAGTGTACAATATGTAACCCTTTAATAATTCTAGTGGCTTTAGACATAATTACAGTGTACAATATGTAACCCTTTAGTAATTCTAGTGGCTTTAGACATAATTACAGTGTACAATATGTAACCCTTTAGTAATTCTAGTGGCTTTAGACAAAATTACAGTGTACAATATGTAACCCTTTAATAATTCTAGTGGCTTTAGACAAAATTACAGTGTACAATATGTAACCCTTTAGTAATTCTAGTGGCTTTAGACAAAATTACAGTGTACAATATGTAACCCTTTTGTAATTCTAGTGGCTTTAGACATAATTACAGTGTACAATATGTAACCCTTTAGTAATTCTAGTGGCTTTAGACATAATTACAGTGTACAATATGTAACCCTTTAGTAATTCTAGTGGCTTTAGACAAAATTACAGTGTACAATATGTAACCCTTTACAATAATTCTAGTGGCTTTAGACAAAATTACAGTGTACAATATGTAACCCTTTAGTAATTCTAGTGGCTTTAGACATAATTACAGTGTACAATATGTAACCCTTTAGTAATTCTAGTGGCTTTAGACAAAATTACAGTGTATAATATGTAACCCTTTAATAATTCTAGTGGCTTTAGACAAAATTACAGTGTACAATATGTAACCCTTTAATAATTCTAGTGGCTTTAGACATAATTACAGTGTACAATATGTAACCCTTTTAATTCTAGTGGCTTTAGACAATTACAGTGTACAACATGTAACCCTTTAATAATTCTAGTGGCTTTAGACATAATTACAGTGTACAATATGTAACCCTTTAATAATTCTAGTGGCTTTAGACAAAATTACAGTGTACAATATGTAACCCTTTAATAATTCTAGTGGCTTTAGACAAAATTACAGTGTACATGTAACCCTTTAATAATATGTAACCCTTGTAACCCTTTAAATTCTAGTGGCTTTAGACATAATTACAGTGTACAATATGTAACCCTTTAATAATTCTAGTGGCTTTAGACATTAATTACAATATGTAACCCTTTAATAATTCTAATATGTAACCCTTTAATAATTCTAGCGGCTTTAGACAAAATTACAGTGTACAATATGTAACCCTTTAATAATTCTAGTGGCTTTAGACAAAATTACAGTGTACAATATGTAACCCTTTAATAATTCTAGTGGCTTTAGACATAATTACAGTGTACAATATGTAACCCTTTAGTAATTCTAGTGGCTTTAGACAAAATTACAGTGTACAATATGTAACCCTTTAGTAATTCTAGTGGCTTTAGACATAATTACAGTGTACAATATGTAACCCTTTAATAATTCTAGTGGCTTTAGACATAATTACAGTGTACAATATGTAACCCTTTAATAATTCTAGTGGCTTTAGACAAAATTACAGTGTACAATATGTAACCCTTTAATAATTCTAGTGGCTTTAGACAAAATTACAGTGTACAATATGTAACCCTTTAATAATTCTAGTGGCTTTAGACAAAATTACAGTGTACAATATGTAACCCTTTAATAATTCTAGTGGCTTTAGACAAAATTACAGTGTACAATATGTAACCCTTTAATCATTCTAGTGGCTTTAGACATAATTACAGTGTACAATATGTAACCCTTTAATAATTCTAGTGGCTTTAGACAAAATTACAGTGTACAATATGTAACCCTTTAATAATTCTAGTGGCTTTAGACAAAATTACAGTGTACAATATGTAACCCTTTAATCATTCTAGTGGCTTTGGACAAAATTACAGTGTACAATATGTAACCCTTTAATAATTCTAGTGGCTTTAGACAAAATTACAGTGTACAATATGTAACCCTTTAATCATTCTAGTGGCTTTAGACATAATTACAGTGTACAATATGTAACCCTTTAGTAATTCTAGTGGCTTTAGACAAAATTACAGTGTACAATTTGTAACCCTTTAATCATTCTAGTGGCTTTAGACAAAATTACAGTGTACAATATGTAACCCTTTAATAATTCTAGTGGCTTTAGACAAAATTACAGTGTACAATATGTAACCCTTTAATCATTCTAGTGGCTTTAGACATAATTACAGTGTACAATATGTAACTCTTTTGTAATTCTAGTGGCTTTAGACATAATTACAGTGTACAATATGTAACCCTTTAGTAATTCTAGTGGCTTTAGACAAAATTACAGTGTACAATATGTAACCCTTTAATAATTCTAGTGGCTTTAGACATAATTACAGTGTACAATATGTAACCCTTTAATCATTCTAGTGGCTTTAGACATAATTACAGTGTACAATATGTAACCCTTTAATCATTCTAGTGGCTTTAGACATAATTACAGTGTACAATATGTAACCCTTTAGTAATTCTAGTGGCTTTAGACAAAATTACAGTGTACAATATGTAACCCTTTAATAATTCTAGTGGCTTTAGACAAAATTACAGTGTACAATATGTAACCCTTTAATCATTCTAGTGGCTTTAGACATAATTACAGTGTACAATATGTAACCCTTTTGTAATTCTAGTGGCTTTAGACATAATTACAGTGTACAATATGTAACCCTTTAGTAATTCTAGTGGCTTTAGACAAAATTACAGTGTACAATATGTAACCCTTTAATAATTCTAGTGGCTTTAGACATAATTACAGTGTACAATATGTAACCCTTTAATAATTCTAGTGGCTTTAGACATAATTACAGTGTACAATATGTAACCCTTTAATCATTCTAGTGGCTTTAGACATAATTACAGTGTACAATATGTAACCCTTTAGTAATTCTAGTGGCTTTAGACATAATTACAGTGTACAATATGTAACCCTTTAGTAATTCTAGTGGCTTTAGACAAAATTACAGTGTACAATATGTAACCCTTTAATAATTCTAGTGGCTTTAGACATATGTAATTATCATTCTAGTGGTACAATATGTAACCCTTTAACATTCTAGTGGCCAAAATTTTACAATCTGTAACCCTTTAATCATTCTAGTGGCTTTAGACATAATTACAGTGTACAATATGTAACCCTTTTGTAATTCTAGTGGCTTTAGACATAATTACAGTGTACAATATGTAACCCTTTAGTAATTCTAGTGGCTTTAGACAAAATTACAGTGTACAATATGTAACCCTTTAATAATTCTAGTGGCTTTAGACATAATTACAGTGTACAATATGTAACCCTTTAGTAATTCTAGTGGCTTTAGACAAAATTACAGTGTACAATATTTTACAGTTTAATAATTCTAGTGGCTTTCGACATAATTACAGTGTACAATATGTGACCCTTTAATAATTCTAGTGGCTTTAGACAAAATTACAGTGTACAATATGTAACCCTTTAATAATTCTAGTGGCTTTAGACAAAACTACAGTGTACAATATGTAACCCTTTAAATTCTAGTGGCTTTAGACATAATTGTGTACAATATGTAACCCTTTTGTAATTCTAGTGGCTTTAGACAAAATTACAGTGTACAATATGTAACCCTTTAGTAATTCTAGTGGCTTTAGACGTAATTACAGTGTACAATATGTAACAGTTTAATAATTCTAGTGGCTTTAGACATAATTACAGTGTACATATAATAGTAACTAGCTTTAGACAAAATTACAGTGTACAATATGTAACAGTTTAATAATTCTAGTGGCTTTAGACATAATTACAGTGTACAATATGTGACCCTTTAATAATTCTAGTGGCTTTAGACAAAATTACAGTGTACAATATGTAACCCTTTAGTAATTCTAGTGGCTTTAGACATAATTACAGTGTACAATATGTAACCCTTTAATAATTCTAGTGGCTTTAGACATAATTACAGTGTACAATATGTAACCCTTTAATAATTCTAGTGGCTTTAGACAAAATTACAGTGTACAATATGTAACCCTTTAATAATTCTAGTGGCTTTAGACAAAATTACAGTGTACAATATGTAACACTTTAATAATTCTAGTGGCTTTAGACAAAATTACAGTGTACAATATGTAACCCTTTAATAATTCTAGTGGCTTTAGACAAAATTACAGTGTACAATATGTAACCCTTTAATAATTCTAGTGGCTTTAGACATAATTACAGTGTACAATATGTAACCCTTTAATAATTCTAGTGGCTTTAGACAAAATTACAGTGTACAATATGTAACCCTTTAATAATTCTAGTGGCTTTAGACAAAATTACAGTGTACAATATGTAACCCTTTAATCATTCTAGTGGCTTTGGACAAAATTACAGTGTACAATATGTAACCCTTTAATAATTCTAGTGGCTTTAGACAAAATTACAGTGTACAATATGTAACCCTTTAATCATTCTAGTGGCTTTAGACATAATTACAGTGTACAATATGTAACCCTTTAGTAATTCTAGTGGCTTTAGACAAAATTACAGTGTACAATTTGTAACCCTTTAATCATTCTAGTGGCTTTAGACAAAATTACAGTGTACAATATGTAACCCTTTAATAATTCTAGTGGCTTTAGACAAAATTACAGTGTACAATATGTAACCCTTTAATCATTCTAGTGGCTTTAGACATAATTACAGTGTACAATATGTAACCCTTTTGTAATTCTAGTGGCTTTAGACATAATTACAGTGTACAATATGTAACCCTTTAGTAATTCTAGTGGCTTTAGACAAAATTACAGTGTACAATATGTAACCCTTTAATAATTCTAGTGGCTTTAGACATAATTACAGTGTACAATATGTAACCCTTTAATCATTCTAGTGGCTTTAGACATAATTACAGTGTACAATATGTAACCCTTTAATCATTCTAGTGGCTTTAGACATAATTACAGTGTACAATATGTAACCCTTTAGTAATTCTAGTGGCTTTAGACATAATTACAGTGTACAATATGTAACCCTTTAATAATTCTAGTGGCTTTAGACAAAATTACAGTGTACAATATGTAACCCTTTAATCATTCTAGTGGCTTTAGACATAATTACAGTGTACAATATGTAACCCTTTTGTAATTCTAGTGGCTTTAGACATAATTACAGTGTACAATATGTAACCCTTTAGTAATTCTAGTGGCTTTAGACAAAATTACAGTGTACAATATGTAACCCTTTAATAATTCTAGTGGCTTTAGACATAATTACAGTGTACAATATGTAACCCTTTAATAATTCTAGTGGCTTTAGACATAATTACAGTGTACAATATGTAACCCTTTAATCATTCTAGTGGCTTTAGACATAATTACAGTGTACAATATGTAACCCTTTAGTAATTCTAGTGGCTTTAGACATAATTACAGTGTACAATATGTAACCCTTTAGTAATTCTAGTGGCTTTAGCTTACAATATGTAACCCTTTAATAATTCTAGTGGCTTTAGACAAAATTACAGTGTACAATATGTAACCCTTTAATAATTCTAGTGGCTTTAGACATAATTACAGTGTACAATATGTAACCCTTTAGTAATTCTAGTGGCTTTAGACAAAATTACAGTGTACAATATGTAACCCTTTAGTAATTCTAGTGGCTTTAGACAAAATTACAGTGTACAATATGTAACCCTTTAGTAATTCTAGTGGCTTTAGACATAATTACAGTGTACAATATGTAACCCTTTAGTAATTCTAGTGGCTTTAGACATAATTACAGTGTACAATATGTAACAGTTTAATAATTCTAGTGGCTTTAGACAAAATTACAGTGTACAATATGTAACCCTTTAATAATTCTAGTGGCTTTAGACAAAATTACAGTGTACAATATGTAACCCTTTAATAATTCTAGTGGCTTTAGACAAAATTACAGTGTACAATATGTAACCCTTTAATCATTCTAGTGGCTTTAGACAAAATTACAGTGTACAATATGTAACCCTTTAATCATTCTAGTGGCTTTAGACAAAATTACAGTGTACAATATGTAACCCTTTAATAATTCTAGTGGCTTTAGACATAATTACAGTGTACAATATGTAACCCTTTAATAATTCTAGTGGCTTTAGACATAATTACAGTGTACAATATGTAACCCTTTAATAATTCTAGTGGCTTTAGACAAAATTACAGTGTACAATATGTAACCCTTTAATAATTCTAGTGGCTTTAGACATAATTACAGTGTACAATATGTAACCCTTTTGTAATTCTAGTGGCTTTAGACATAATTACAGTGTACAATATGTAACCCTTTAATAATTCTAGTGGCTTTAGACAAAATTACAGTGTACAATATGTAACAAAATTACAGTGTACAATATGTAACACTTTAATAATTCTAGTGGCTTTAGACAAAATTACAGTGTACAATATGTAACACTTTAATAATTCTAGTGGCTTTAGACATAATTACAGTGTACAATATGTAACACTTTAATAATTCTAGTGGCTTTAGACATAATTACAGTGTACAATATGTAACCCTTTAATAATTCTAGTGGCTTTAGACATAATTACAGATAACAATATCAAACCCTTTAAAACGTCTAGAGGCTTTAGACATAATTACAGTGTACAATATGTAACCCTTTAATAATTCTAGTGGCTTTAGACATAATTACAGTGTACAATATGTAACCCTTTATAATTCTAGTGGCTTTAGACAAAACTACAGTGTACAATATGTAACCCTTTAATCATTCTAGTGGCTTTAGACATAATTACAGTGTACAATATGTAACCCTTTTGTAATTCTAGTGGCTTTAGACATAATTACAGTGTACAATATGTAACAGTTTAATAATTCTAGTGGCTTTAGACAAAATTACAGTGTACAATATGTAACACTTTAATAATTCTAGTGGCTTTAGACAAAATTACAGTGTACAATATGTAACACTTTAATAATTCTAGTGGCTTTAGACATAATTACAGTGTACAATATGTAACCCTTTAGTAATTCTAGTGGCTTTAGACGTAATTACAGTGTACAATATGTAACAGTTTAATAATTCTAGTGGCTTTAGACATAATTACAGTGTACAATATGTAACAGTTTAATAATTCTAGTGGCTTTAGACAAAATTACAGTGTACAATATGTAACCCTTTAATAATTCTAGTGGCTTTAGACAAAATTACAGTGTACAATATGTAACCCTTTAATAATTCTAGTGGCTTTAGACAAAATTACAGTGTACAATATGTAAATGGCAATGAGGATTGGTATAAGAATCAAAAGTCTACAATCTATTCTATTAACATTGTATGAAACTGAGTAGTAGTAAACCTATATAGCAGTGAGATTTTTTATCAGATCCTTTAGAGAAGGTGAACCTTACCTCAGCATGGCTGTTGATGACTCCACCATTTTCCTGATAGACTGTTTTGTGATACCACATTCTGCCAACAAGTTGTGGGCTTTTGTCCACCTGTAAAAGGCATTGTACACATATAAATATATTACTGGGGTCAGTGAGGGCCAGTCATTAACAACATTAAGTCGAATACAATCCCAAGGTATAGCTGCAACATGGCTTATATGTTCCTTGTTATATGTAACTATATTTTAATGTGGTCACAGGATTCTGGGAAAGAATATTTCCATCTTTACAACGAAATTGTTTAAATTGCTGAATTTTTACAAATAATCATATTTTTCCACTGGCTACATTCTCAAGCTGAAAATGATACTTGATATTACAAGAAATTGCTGATATTCTGAAATTTCAGATTCTGTTTTGAAATTGCTTTCTGATCCAAGGTAGTTTATGGTGACCTGTAACAACTACTTACAGTGATAAAATGCTATAGGACAAGGTTTACAAAAATACATAACACTTTGCATCAATATTTACTAGTAATAACCTGCTCCTATGATTTTCTTTCATTTATTATCTATTCAGATTTGATCAATGTTGAAACTGATAAATCAAATTTGAAATTTCAACAATACTGAATCAAATTATAAAACAACTCGAAAATGATTTTAAATACAGATTTTCTCCATCCACCCACTCAACACGTCTTTATTTCAGAAGTCAATGGCACAAAAACTATCTGTTTCATGACACCCAATTTTTTACGCAATTTTCTGCATGCAGTTAAGGGATTGAAGCAGAAGCTGAGGTGATGCTCCAAGAACATACCATTCTATCATTAGTGGAATCTTCTCATTCACAGGAATATCTGGGTTCATTTCTAATGGGAAGTAGGTGTCACGCAGTTCTGTAGCCTGAAGAAATTAAAAAAAAATTAGCAACTCAACAGACAGCGACAATGTTAAACATACCTAATCAAGGAAGAAACTGATATCACAACAAAAAAAAGGATAAATCTTCAAAGTTATCCTGAAGATATCATTTCAAAACATTTTTTTCAAGATCTTTCTAATACAAGTCAAAATTAAAGTATACCTGAACATTTCACCACACCATGTAATTTTATACAATCATGTATTTTGTGATTAGGTCCTTTATGATGGTAAGTTTTAATGTGCAATATCAGACAATCATCGTTTTGTTATTAAAAGCTTTATCTACTTGAATATATACAGTTACCTTTACTCTGAAGAATTCTGGTAGGTGATCACCCTCCTCAAGAACTTCTGTTAAGAACAAAATATAATCACATTTTAAAATAAAACAGACCTGCACATTCAAACCTGCCTAAATGGCCACGTCTACATACCAAACATCTGTCTATTATATTTAATTGTTTATTTAACAACTACAAACCTGTCTATAAAGACCATCTGTATAGAACAAACATCTGTTTATAAAGGTAACATATACAACCCTGCCTATAAAGGTCATTTTTATATGAATGTAATTCTTTTTTTTCTCCCCGGGGTGTCTTTTAAAATTATAAATGTCATCCTTTTTTCTCCTCGTAGTGTCTATTATAATAATAAATGAGGAAACTAACAGCTAAACAAGACATTTTTTGTATAACCAGGTAAACAATTCATTTTTTTTTTCATATTAGCTAAAGAAGACATTTTTGTCTACCAGCTCATAAAGACCTTTTTTTCTTACCTGCACCTAAACAAAAAAATATGTGTCTTACTATCTAAAGACATTAAAGTTTTTGTCTTACAAACTAAACAGTACAATTTTGTTATCTTACCAACTAAACCGGACATTTTTATGTCTTACTAGCTATGAAGACACATTAAGTTTTTGTCTTACCAGCTAAACAAGACATATTTTGTACAACCAGTCAAGCAAATCATCCTATTAGTTCTACCAATTTTCATCATTTCACAAATAGAATAATCCTAGCATATGTCTGGGGGACTGACACCTTACATCTTACTTGATAATAAGTGCATGCCTTATCACAGGACAATCAGATAATCACACCTTATAGTTTAAGACTTCACTTCACAACAATATACATATGGGTGGGCTTATTATGAGGTGTCTGTTGGTTTTTTGCTGGATGAATATCACATGTAAACTACATCCCAATGGACGTCTTATCAATTCCAAGAAAAATAATTCTGTATGTTTCTTAGTGACAAAATTTCCTCTAATAACGAGTAATACATACTATGACAAGATGCACATAACTCTCCTTTGTTTGTATACTTTGTCAGTGTCCGATCAAAGTCAGCAACAACCTGAAAAAAAAAGAAATTTTACTGTATTTGCTTTATTGAGTCTAATTACAAGAACAAGAGTCAGTGAACTCCAAACACAGACTTGTGAGACTCCATACAAAACATAAGCAATCAGAAATTGTACGATCAGATAATGTGCCTATTTCATTTTTGTTATGCTAGTCCAGTAATTTAATTTCATACACAGATTATACCTTCTATAGAACACAAATTACCATTCTGCACAATTATTTAAAATTAAATATAACAACAAAAACAGGGAATTTAGATTGAAAGTTTTCTTTGTTAATCCTAAAAATTGCATATAAATGTAAGTCTCTTTCAAATATAAAAATGTAATTCTACTAATTTTAAATACTACAAAATCCTTAATATGCATGAGGAATTATTTTTGTTGATTCCGTGGGTGCTCTTTACTCACAAATACATTATCTACAAATCTTTAAATCAATATGTAGAGTTATTGAGGTATATTCATCCACAAAATCAGGAGTCCATGAAATGGAATTTTTTGGAAAAACCACAAAAACTGAGCGCTACAAAAATACATGAGTTTACAGTACAGACATTTTGTATATTTAAGATGAATTGCAAACCTGGGCTCTTTCCAATATTTTTTTTTCTGTGAATGACAGTATTAACAGGTGTATGCGCACTAAGCTAAGGTTATTGACATAACCCTACATATAAAATTTGCCAGGGAAGGGAGGTGGTCAAAATCACAGCAGGTGCTACTCAAGTCGACAGTATTCAACTTAAACAAGCTCAAAACCTCCTATCCTGGCCTGTTGTGACCCACCACCTCCCTCATCTTCTGACTCTCTTAGTGGGACGTCCTACATACTTCCTCCTACCAATGAGGCAGAACAGGACAAACAAACAGTCTTTGACTCTATTTTTAGTACAAATTTGTCAAATTGTACCCAATTTTCATCAATATACTGTACGTGTACATGTATAACAGTATAGTTATCTAACTTCCCAGACCCAAAATTTTGTAGCTACCCTGGTTTGGGCTAGTTCAGGGGATTAAATTTTGCACGAGCCAATGAAATGAACTTTTGTCAATAAACTGGCATAATGGATCTTTTTCTAGCAACTTTCATTCGCTGTAGAAATGTTCCCTAGGTATTCAATTTTGTAAAATCTTTATTGACCACGAACATAGTGAAATAAATTCAGGCATGAAAATTAGCAACAATACAGTACACTTCATACCTCTGATACAATAAGTAAAAGTTATACCTGTAATTTGTCTGGTCCATCTGCAGCTATATTTTCTATGGTTCTCTTCACAAAATCCCAATCTCGTATATGGACATGTTTCTGATTCTTCAAATCTTCAAACTGCAAAATATCAAATACAAGATGAAAGCTTAAAAAAATTTCACTCCACACTACATGTAACACATTAGAAGAGAAATCAAATACAATGATTGTACCATGGCTTTTTTGATATCCATTTCTCTATATACGTTTTGTTTTATAGCAGTTATTTTACAATCTCAATGACAACCATGCAATGCAAACACAATCATGTCTGTGCTCACTATCCCTATTTGTCTGTACACTGCCCACACATACAAGTATGTTCTTGTTGTCTATATCTGTCTATATACTAAAACAGTTAAACACAAATTGAAAGTGAAACTAAAAAACTTAAAGATTTTAGGTATCTTGTTTTTGAAAAATCAACAAGTTTATTTTTAAAAAGGGGGTCGTATAGGTGTAGAAATATAAACAATTATAATTAATAACTGATTTAATAAAAAATTATCAAACATGTAAAATACTGAGCAGACATGCTGCAATTGATATCACAGCCTATTTTTCCGTTAAAACAGTATAACAAATACAGTTACATATATCAGTACAAGTAGTGCATTGTACTTTGGCTCACATTAACAATAAGTAGGTTTCTTAAGATACTATACATTAATATAGATTATGAAAAACTTTAATAATTTAAATAATGACAAAGATTTATTCTTGAACAAGCTTGTTTATGATCTCATCACTCCAGTTGACTACGGTAAGCTGCAAACAAAGACATGGTTAGGTAGTGGTGGGCTCCTTTAATTCTGAATGGAAACTCTGGATATATGCTCCTCCAGAAGTTGAAAGAGTATATACATTTTTGTACCACCTGTACAAGTGGCAAAAAGACATGAAAGTCTGCCACATTTTAAAGAACTTATTTAATTTTAGACTGATCAGTTTTGCTGACAACAAAATTTGAAAGATTTATAAGGTATGATAAACAATAATTAATTTGAAAGTAAATATCAAAGTTATAACAGTGTAACATATTTCTTTTCTTACGTAAATAAGCCTTTAAATAGACTAATGTATGAACTGCTTAAACTCATACAAAAACCTTATTTTATCTCCTAAAAAAGTTACATTTAGTTGTTAAAAATTTTTCATCAAGAAAAACTAATGATCCAATTATTGACATGGTCACTGAACAATCTTGTAGTATTTAAATTTAATTTTCATGTTTGGTCTCACATGGTAACATGTTCTACAGTTAACTAAAAATACTGGTCATGATAGAATGTTATCAATGTACATTCTTGTATATCATTGCTGATTGCAATATCAGCACACTGGGCATTTTGGTTATTGAGAAGAAGTTGTTTAAAGATTTTAACATATTTGATCTCTGTGACATTGAAAGTTGGTCAAAGTCATTTATATTAACAAACATTGTAGCTCTAATATACATACTAGCATGCTACAGGCCTAATATTAGTGTCTAGGGCCTTTTGCTTATCGAAAAAAAGTTCTTTATGAAAATCATATGAAATGTTATATATCACATTTATAAGTTCCATGAACTGAAAATATCTCTGATCAACAAACATTTGTGCCAGTCTACATTGATACCACCATCAGAAGATGTTTTAACATATGATTTTGGAACTAAAATGTTATTTTCCCAAAATTGTGTTTTTGTATTGTAAGAAATTTATACAAAGGTAAAACAATTAATTTGTTTTTTGTGAACTAAATAAAGCAACAGAGCAGTAAGCAATCGACATATTGAATTACAGATCTTATATTTCATTATATTTTCATCGTATAGCAGCTAAGCCGCACCATTGATTTTAAACATCACAAACAACCAATATGGCGATGGAAGCAGTCAAAAGACACATGAATCAGGCAGTAAATAATGTATATTGTAGCAAGTACACTTTGTAAAATTTCAGTGTGTTCATATCATCTAATATAGTCACAATGTTGTCACTTCAGTCATTAACATAAAAATATGCATTATCTTATAATTTCTTATTAAATTATGTACATATAATGATTGTATCAAGTATTACCTTTATGCACGTCATACTTCCCAATGTGTAAAAATTCACACTAACAGATTGTTCTGAAGCCTTCCCTTGTTCGTAACAGTATAAAGTATAATGTTGTACTTGGTGCGTCTTTTCCCATAAGTCTATAGTCATTCACAAAATTGGATTAGGTGTCATGTAATATTTCATAATCACCAAGGCCAAGAAACTGAATTATGTTTTTCCTGTACACAGAAAATCTATATCAAATCAATATTGATTTTTGTTTATTATAAATTTATTATGCACTATGTATTGTCAAAAATTGATTGCTGTTTACAAGTTAGTTATTAATATATTTTAAATTAGTGGGCTTTTAAAGTTCTTTATAGGGTCTGATAAAAAAGTGTATACCTGGGTACTTCAGGTGATCAATGTTTAATCACACATTTATTGCCTTTACTTATGGGATACTTTGTGTTGTAGGTATGTTTAATTACATCATTAATTTTTAGTTACCAGGGTACCTGGAAATCAAACAGGAGCTACTGCAGTCAAAGCATAGGCTTATGCCAGACATTGTCGGATCTTATACTGTTTAGTAAGAAATACATCTCCCTATCATAAAGATTATATGAAAAGAAAGTATTGCTTTTCAGCCTCATAAATTTATAGCAATTTCAATGTTATTTATATGAAAAACTAGAGAAAATGAAAAAATATACACTTATCAAGTCATTTATACACAATAAAAATGCCAAAAAAAATAATGTTCTTAGTTATTCATTTTCATTTCTGTGTAGTTTTTTTATGAGACATTTGAGCTAGATAGTCAGCATGTGTGAACATGTGGTAATTAATCAATTAATATTCAATAATCACTGTAATCTGAAAACATCACAAAAAATCATTTACATGTTCATGACAAGAAAATTGTAAATCTTAATAATCTAGTTTATAGACCAAGACATTGTTTGAAAAATTTACACACCATTGTACATGTTTGACATTGATAGTGCTTCAAGGTCATTCATTTAAACAAAAATCTTGATAGTCCAACATTTTCTTGAATAAAATTTTTATCTATGTACAGCTACCGTGTATTCCCAAACATGTCATAGACATTAGCCTGTTAAATTGAAAAGCAATGCTTACCAGGTAAATATGTTTTGGAGGATATCCATTTATTCTAAGTTTGCACAACATTAACGAGGCCATGCTGCGATACTTTACTCGTTTTCAAAACCGAAAAATCACATCTGAATCCCAATCACAAGTTCTTAATGCACGTGTAATTAATTTTGTACATATCTTAAGACAGCAATGATCTACATATTCAGAGAATATACAAACAGAGCTGTAAATTGTTTGGCCTGTTCAGTGTAAACCTTACTATTCATATATTAACAGCATGACATAACCATAATCTTCTTGTACCCAAGATCAATAATGCGACTTAATGTATAATACTCATATTGTGTAGCCTCATAGAACCCTATAATATATTCACACATGGGAAAACTCTACCCCCTGGGGACAAGTATACCTGTGTACGTCTGTAGTCTTTGCATTGGCAGAGTCAAATCCCTGCTGTATAACAACCCAGAGGAAAATCCTGGGAAATCTTAGTTTATATATTCATAAGCTATATCATATATCCTTAGGTAACACGTTTCCAGCTGCTAAGTATAGTCTGGGGATAACCCTGTCTTGAAATTTATAGCAGTGTATTATGATTATACCAGATGATGTGTAGCAAACGTCCTACCACTTAACTGTTCTAACAATTATACTACAGCCTACCGCTATTGTAGAAGTTGAAAAATCAGGCTACCTCAGTCACTAGCCTTAGCTAGTGGGAATTTCCCTTTAGTCGAGCAGCAGAATGTCCTGCTAGAGACTGAAGGGTCATTTGCTCAAACCCAGAGGTGGAAGAGTGTTTTCTTTTCCAATACTCTTTCCAATCATACTATGACTGGCAAGGTTGTGCATTACTATAAGCAGATACAAATATCTGATGTGCTAGAAGTGTATTTATGATTTAAGCATCAGATACCAATGAGAACAGTACTATCTACATATGTGCATATATATTCACTACTTCCTCTTTCAAATAAGCTTGTCCTTCTAAGAAGACTGTTGCATTCACAAACACAAGTATCAGACACTTTTTTTGGGGGGGTGAAAAAAATGATTTCATTTCTACTAAAATAGCAGATTGGTCAGTTATATATACATCTTTGTCTCAGTTTTAGTGACATAAATCTATTTTTTATATACATTGACTGACACTTCGTATATACGTTTAATAATGATGATGACAGTGGGCCACAACAGGGTGTTTTAGCTCCAACGAGGCATATCAACGTCATGCCTCGTTGAGGATCGAACAAACAATATCAGGGACTCAGGGTAAACATCCTCCTGCTTGCAAATCGGAGCAGCAATATTGATCACTAATCATAAAACCAGACTAAGGATTATACAAGCAACACGGGCAATTAAAGTGACCTTTTCCGGTCAAGGTCCGAGCTGAGGCGATCAGATTTAAATGCAATGGATCGTCTTAAGTTTAAGAATGTTCATAAACTCATCATTATTAAATTCAAAACTACTAAAGAACATGTGGATTTCGTACTCAATCGATTCACAAGCACCTGTTTATGGAATGTACTGTAATCATACAGGTGTCTGTTGTCGATTTCACCAATCTGCGAATGTTGCGTCATTCAGAGAAGATATAGATGACATTTAAATAAAAAACAAAATTAAGATCGTGATTATAAAGTATTATGTAATGTCTCTAACCCATACTGTACCATTTTATTGACCACTGTAGCTCTTTGTTCGTTTTACGAGATATTATATGAGGCTTAATCTTCTTAACTATAGCTTCGGATGTAGCTTGGTTTGTTTTCTCCTCTGTTATATTTCTACCTCCATACAAAGGAGAGCGTTTGTGGAAATACTAAATATCGGACGAAACGCAGTGATCAGATCCGGCTGTTTTGTCAGTGGTATAGCGATAAGCTTGACAGCAAATGGGAGCCGAGATCATTCCGTTACTTAGCCAGCAAACGAAATTAAACTAAAGTCTAACAAACGAATCTTGCTTTGTTTTCTTATTCATTCATTCAACTCTTTTTTCATCCATTTTTTATTTCAGAATGTAATAGAGTGCCGTGTGGTATAATGGATTTTGTTTTGAAAATATTAATAAGAATAGTGAGTTTCGACTTTTTTTTAATATAGACACATGTTCAAAGAGACACATACACGATAACAAAAGATAAATCAATTTTCCTGTTGAGTTGTAAATATCAATTTTTAAATGACTGTTTAGCTCGCTTAATCAAGAATTAGTTAATCATCGCCCTTTAAACACATTTATTTGGAAAAAATGCATTTGGTACAAGCTATTTACATTACATAAAGACCACTCTCACGTTATTACAAACAGTTACAACTATTCAGATAGTAAACTTACATATACATAATTTATGTAACAGAGGTCATTTTTCTTCTCAGTGCCTCCGCTAGGAATCAAACCCGGGACCCCCTGGCTTACTAGTCTGACGCTCAACCAATCGAACTAAAGAGGATTTCTCTATAGCCAAATGGTATATTGCATTTTGTATTTTACCAGGGTTACATTTACATATATTAGTATGCTACAATCATATATTAGATAGTAAATTTAAGGATAATCCCTTACTTTACAACTCTCCTATATTTACAATTTCTTTTCATATACACGCCCGAGGGAGAAAGAGATTTGTCCTCACATCTCCGAAGCCGAGAGTAAAAAGTAAATTTTTAACATGATTTACCCAGTTAAAACAATTACCTTCTACTACACAGAAAGGTTTACGCAGTATTCAAAATACAGTTTTTCGAACACACTAGTTTTAATTAGTATTTGATCATTCTATACTGTCTTATGCATTCTAATGGGTATCTACCTAATTCTAAATAAATCATTGCATTACATGTCGACCTCTTAATTTTCAAAATCTTCTTACAAAACAATAGATTAACCTTTCCTATATCAGTACCATTGAAGAACCCCAAATTCCACACACAAAATGCAATATACTGCAAACATATGTATTAAATAAATGTAATAAAGTTTTGAAATTTAGATTTAAATTAGAACAATTGATAACAAATAAAACGGCGAGAAGATCTATAATTTGAAAATAATTTTTAACAGAACAATTGATTATGACTGTAGCAATTGAAATTTGAAGATTAACAACTGAAAATTCTTAATCAAGGATTCGGATTGGACGGGATCTACAACATCTACCGTTAACTATATCTATACATTCCCTGTATTGTTTTCGGTTGTGTCCATGTAAATCTCTCTTTGTTGTGATTTCATCGAGCGATTTTGAGATTAAATAAAAAATTGTGTAAACATACCGGTGTTTTCTTGTTGATTTTTTAAACAATGGACACTGAAGCCATCCGTGTTCTTTTAGAAAACACTTAATGGATGTGATATAAAGATATAGATTCGTTCCCACTCATCCAACATTAAAAAAGCATGTAGGGAACAGAGTACATTTGAGAACGTGACATTACTTATAGAAGACGCTTACTCTTCCGGAACACTACCCATGTACTTTTTCAGTACTTTCCGTGTAAAGCTTTCTTTTGTTAGTATTTTGCCCTAGTTTTATTAAATCTGAGTTTGGATTATAATTATGATGACATAAAGACATTTTCAGTTTGTTTCAATAACAAACTCCACAAGTGAAGTGAAAATGTCTGGACATTCAAATGACCAACCACGTTTGAACTTACAGGTCATCATGACAACTAAACCACACACAGAATAAACACGTTGTAAAGTTAATTTTATATTTCTGCTACACTTAGTTATGACATCTGAAAATAAATACCCTATAAGGCTTGTAATTTAGACACTTCTTCTATACATCAGAACGTACACAATGTGTATATGATAACTTTTTATTCAATACTTCCTGAGATAAATTGTTTTTACACACAATATTAACGTTTTTCAAAAACTTCAAATTTTGGCAACTTTAAA